>NC_089823.1:300000-535000 GCF_035046505.1 Tiliqua scincoides
AATTCCAAGGCGGTGCAGAGACCGGGCTGGCTGCTTTGACAGAGGGCAGGTGAAGGTGGCCCGGCTCCTTCGCTCCCACTGCCCCTGCTTCCGCTTCGCACCTCTCCTCTGAGGCAGAAGGTGTGCCCCAGCCCAGCACGTTCGTTCTGGGAAGGACGCAAAGCTGGTCTGGTGCCTAACCTTGGAGACGACCCCAAACCCCAGAGAGGCTGCCAGGCACCCTTGGCAGTGGGGCAGGTGATGGCAGGCGATGGCCATGGCTGTCCTTGCTCTGCCCACAGGGCCTGTGCATCGCAACGCTGTGATCTTCTTCTGTGAGGCACAACTGGAACTGAGGAGCATCCTGTCACGCACCCACCAGCTGCTGCAGGGCCTGGTGCCGGCCCTCGAGACCAGTCAGCGGCTGGCCCTCCTCGTTCTCTATGCCACGCTGCTCTACCGGCAGAACTATGCCCAGTGGACCCAGGCAGCCACGTATATGTGGTAAGTGAGGGAACGGGGAGGGCCCACAGCTGCAGCCCAGAGGGGAACCCGCCCATCCTGTGGCACAAGACCAAGAACCCTTGCTTGTCCACCCGCCTGCTCCTCAGCCCGCCCTTGTCACCATCCCAGATGCTGCTGCTGCTCCTGGAGCTCTGAGTTCTGAGCACAGCCCACAGCCAGACCACCCTTTCACAGAGGGGGCTGCCCCCCTTAACCCAGCTGCCCATTTCTGCTGCGCTGGCAGGATGCATCCGTCACTGAGCACTGCGTGACCCACAGGAGAGCAGTGGCGCTAGGGAGGCCGCCCAGCCTCCAAGAACGTAAGGGCAGCCCCACTGGATCAGGCCAGAGGCCCATCTAGTCCAGCTTCCTGTATCTCACAGTGGCCCACCAAATGCCCCAGGGAGCACACCAGATAACAAGAGACCTGCAAGGCCTCCTGGCAATTGTAGTACAGCCCCACTGGATCAGGCCAGAGGCCCATCTAGTCCAGCTTCCTGTATCTCACAGAGGTCCACCAAATGCCCCAGGGAGCACACCAGATAACAAGAGACCTGCATCCTGGTGCCCTCCCTTGCATCTGGCATAGCCCAGGTCTCAAATCAGGAGGTGGCACATACACATCATGGCTTTTAACCCGTAATGGATTCTTCCTCCAGCAATTTGTCCAATCCCCTTTTAAGGGCGTCCAGGTCAATCGCCAGAGTTCCACAGACCGACCACACGCTGAGTAAAGAAATATTTTCTTTTGTCTGTTCTAACTCTCCCAACACTCAATTTGAGTGGATGTCCCCTGGTTCTGGTATTATGTGAGAGTGTAAAGAGCATCTCCCTATCCACTCTGTCCATCCCCTGCATAATTTTGTATGTCTCAATCATGTCCTCCCTCAAGCGTCTCTTTTCTAGGCTGAAGAGGCCCAAATGCCGTAGCCTTTCCTCATAAGGAAGGTGCCCCAGTCCCGTAATCATCTTAGTCGCTCTCTTTTGCACCTTTTCCATTTCCACTATGTCTTTTTTGAGAAGCAGCGACCAGAACTGGACACAATACTCCAGGTGTGGCCGCAGCATTGATTTGTACAACGGCATTATAATATTTGCCGTTTTGTTCTCAATACCTTTCCTAATGACCCCAAGCATAGAATTGGCCTTCTTCACTGCCGCCGCACATTGGGTCGACACTTTCATCGACCTGTCCACCACCACCCCAAGATCTCTCTCCTGATCTGTCACAGACAGCTCAGAACCCATCAGCCTATATCTAAAGTTTTGATTTTTTGCCCCAATGTGCCTGACATACTTACTGACATTGAAGCGCATCTGCCATTTTGCTGCCCATTCTGCCAGTCTGGAGAGATCCTTCTGGAGCTCCTCACAATCACTTCTGGTCTTCACCACTCGGAAAAGTTTGGTGTCGTCCACAGACTTTGCACCCTCACTGCTCAACCCTGTCTCCAGGTCATTTATGAAGAGGTTGAAAAGCACTGGTCCCAGGACAGATCCTTGGGGCACACCGCTTTTCACTTCTCTCCATTGTGAAAATTGCCCATTGACACCCACTCTCTGTTTCCTGGTCTTCAACCAGTTCTCAATCCATGAGAGGACCTGTCCTCTAATTCCCTGACTGTGGAGTTTTCTCAGCAGCCTTTGGTGAGGGACCGTGTCAAACGCCTTCTGAAAGTCCAGATATAGAATGTCTACGGGTTCTCCCACATCCACATGCCTGTTGACCTTTTCAAAGAATTCTATAAGGTTTGTGAGGCAAGACTTACCCTTACAAAAGCCAGGCTGATTCTCCCTCAGCAAGGCCTGTTCATCTATGTGTTTTGAGATGCTATCTTTGATGAGGCATGACCGGCCTATAGTTTCCCGGGTCCCCCCTCTTAAAGATTGACATGACATTTGCTATCCTCCAATCTTCTGGCACCGAGGCAGTTTTGAGGGGCAAGTTGCATACCTTAGTCAAGAGATCAGCAACTTCATTCTTCAATTCCTTAATAACTCTTGGGTGGATGCCATCAGGGCCCTGTGACTTTTGTATTGGCAACCTTCAGTCTCGAAAGACTCTGGTATCGTGCTCTGAAAGGTGGTTCTGGAACAGCGTCTAGTGTGGCTGAAAAGGCCAATCCGGGAGTGACAATCCCTTCCACACCGGGAGCAAGTGCAGTCTGTCCCTGGTCTGTCTCCCTGGCTATGGGCCTTCCTTCTTTGCCTCTTAGCCTCAGATGTTGGCAAAGTGTCTCTTCAAACTGGGAAAGGCCATGCTGCACAGCCTGCCTCCAAGCGGGCCGCTCAGAGGCCAGGATTTCCCACCTGTTGAGGTCCACTCCTAAGGCCTTCAGATCCCTCTTGCAGATGTCCTTGTATCGCAGCTGTGGTCTACCTGTAGGGTGCTTTCCTTGCACGAGTTCTCCATAGAGGAGATCCTTTGGGATCCGGCTATCATCCATTCTCACGACATGACCGAGCCAACGCAGGCGTCTCTGTTTCAGCAGTGAATACATGCTAGGGATTCCAGCACGTTCCAGGACTGTGTTGTTTGGAACTTTGTCCTGCCAGGTGATGCCGAGGATGCGTCGGAGGCAACGCATGTGGAAAGCGCTCAGTTTCTTCTCCTGTTGTGAGCGAAGAGTCCATGACTCGTTGCAGTACAGAAGTGTACTCAGGACGCAAGCTCTGTAGACCTGAATCTTGGTATGTTCCGTCAGCTTCTTGTTGGACCAGACTCTCTTTGTGAGTCTGGAAAACGTGGTAGCTGCTTTACCGATGCGCTTGTTTAGCTCGGTATCGAGAGAAAGAGTGTCGGAGATCGTTGAGCCAAGGTACACAAAGTCATGGACAACCTCCAGTTCATGCGCAGAGATTGTAATGCAGGGAGGTGAGTCCACATCCTGAACCATGACGTGTTTTCTTCAGGCTGATCGTCAGTCCAAAATCTTGGCGGGCCTTGCTAAAACGATCCATGAGCTGCTGGAGATCTTTGGCAGAGTTGGTAGTGACAGCTGCATCGTCGGCAAAGAGGAAGTCACGCAGACATTTCAGCTGGACTTTGGATTTTGCTCTCAGTCTGGAGAGGTTGAAGAGCTTTCCTTCTGATCTGGTCCGGAGATAGATGCCTTCTGTTGCAGTTCCAAAGGCCTGCTTCAGCAGGACAGTGAAGAAAATCCCAAACAAGGTTGGCGCAAGAACACAGCCCTCCTTCACTCCGCTTCGGATGTCAAAAGGGTCTGATGTGGAGCCATCGAAGACAACAGTGCCCTTCATGTCCTTGTGGAAAGATCTGATGATGCTGAGGAGCCTGGGTGGACATCCAATCTTGGGGAGAATCTTGAAGAGGCCGTCTCTGCTGACCAGGTCGAAAGCCTTTGTGAGATCTATGAAGGCTATAAAGAGTGGCTGTCGTTGTTCCCTGCATTTCTCCTGCAGTTGTCTAAGGGAGAATACCATATCAGTGGTGGACCTGTTGGCTCGGAATCCGCACTGTGATTCTGGATAAACGCTCTCTGCAAGTACCTGGAGCCTCTTTAGTGCAACTCGGGCAAACAGCTTTCCTACAACGCTAAGGAGAGAGATGCCGCGGTAGTTGTTGCAGTCACCCCTATCACTTTTGTTCTTGTACAGCGTGATGATGTTTGCATCCCTCATGTCTTGAGGTACTCCACCTTCTCTCCAGCAGAGACAGAGGATTTCATGCAGCTCAGTGACGATGATCTCTTTTCAGCATTTTAGGACTTCAGCAGGGATGCTGTCTTTTCCAGGTGCCTTGCCAAAGGCAAGGGAGTCCAGGGCCACGTGAAGTTCTTCTAGGGTTGGTTCACTGTCAAGCTCTTCCTGCACAGGCAGGCACTCAATGTTGTTCAGTGCTTCTTCGGTGACTACATTTTCTCTGGAATATAGCTCAGAGTAGTGCTGCACCCAGCGTTCCATCTGCTGTGCCCGATCCTGGATGACCTCGCCTGTGGCAGACTTCAGAGGGGCAATTTTCCTCTGTGTTGGACCTAGGGCCTGCTTGATACCGTCATACATCCCCTTGATGTTGCCTGTGTCAGCTGCTATCTGTATCTCGGAACAGAGCTGGAGCCAGTAGTCGTTAGCACATCTCCTGGCAGTCTGTTGGACTTTGCTGCGAGCAGTTCGGAGGACCTGCAGGTTGCGCTCACTGGGACAGGCCTTGTATGCTGCTTGAGCTCTCCTCTTTTCCTCAATGACTGGTGTCAACTCCTCAGAGTGGGCTTCAAACCAGTCTGCCGCCTTGTTGGTCTTCTTGCCGAATATGGACAAGGCGGTGTTGTAAACGGTATTCTTGAAATGTTCCCATCTGTTGGATGCGTTTGCATCGGCCGGGCCTGGAAGAGATTCCTCAAGTGCTTGTGCAAATTCCTCCACTTTTCTCTGATCCCGGGTCTTGCTGGTATCAATGCGAGGTCTTCCTTCCTTTTTCGTGTGGTACAGTTGCTTTGTTCGCAGTTTCACTCTGCTGCACACCAGGGAGTGGTCAGTGTCGCAGTCAGCACCATGATAACTGCGTGTGATCTTGATGCTGGGAAGGCTGGAGCATCTGGTGAGGATCAGGTCGAGCTGGTGCCAGTGCTTTGATCTTGGATGTCTCCAAGAGACTCAATGTTGGGGCTTTGTGTTGAAGAACGTGTTGCTGACACAGAGACCGTGATGACAGCAAAACTCTAGCAGGCGTTGGCCATTCTCGTTCATCCTCCCAGTGCCAAACTGACCTAAGCAAGTGGGCCATGAACTGTTATCAGCACCAACTCTAGCATTGAAATTGCCGAGGATGAACAATGGCTCTTTTACAGGGATTTTCTTGACAGTAGTGGCCAGGTCATCATAGAATTTGTCTTTGGCTTCTGCTGGAGACGACAGAGTCGGTGCATAAGCACTGATGAGAGTGACAGGTCCTGCTGATGACTGGAGCTGCAGGGACAAAATTCTTTCACTTCTCACAGTAGTTGGGATGATGGATTTCAGCAGGGTATTTCTGACCGCAAAGCCAATGCCATGTTCCCTGGTTTCGTTTGGTGGTTTTCCCTGCCAGAAAAATGAGAAATTTCTCTCCTTGACAGATCCGGAATCTGGCAGCCTCATCTCTTGAAGGGCGACGATGTCCATCTGCAGTCTGCTCAGCTCCATGTCTTCTGGCACCGAGGCCGTTTTGAGGAACAAGTTGCATACCTTAGTCAAGAGATCAGCAACTTCATTCTTCAGTTCATTAATAACTCTTGGGTGGATGCCATCAGGGCCCGGTGACTTATTGATCTTTAATTTATTAATGAGGTCTGAAACATCTTCTTTTTTAACCTCTATCTGACTTAACTCCTCGGTCAGGAGGGGCCGTTCGGGCAGCGGTATCTGCCCGAGGTCTTCTGCCGTGAAGACAGATGCAAAGAACTCATTTAATTTCTCTGCCATCTCTCCTTTTATCTCCCCTTTTCCTCCCTCACCTTCCAGAGGGCCAACCACTTCTCTGGCGGGTTTCCTGCTTCTAACATATTTGAAGAAGCTTTTATTATTCCCCTTAATGTTGCTGGCCATGCGTTCCTCATAGTCTTGCTTGGCCTCCCATATCACCTTCTTAATTTTCTTTTGCCACAGTTTATGTTCCTTTTTATTCTCCTCATTAGGGCAAGACTTCCATTTACGGAAGGGCTTCCTTGCCCTTCACAGCCTCTCTAACTTGGCTCGTTAGCCATGCGGGCACCCTCCTGGATTTGGTGGAACCCTTCTTTCTTTGTGTTATATACATCTGTTAGGCCTCTATTACTGTTGTTTTAAGCAGCCTTCATGCACTTTGGAGAGATTGGACTCTTTTTACCCTCCCTTTCAACCTCCTTCTAACCAGCCTCCTCAAGGGTTTTTGTTAGAGATTTGCCTGGTATTCTTTCCCCAACGTGCATGTCAAAACGGGTCGCAACATGATTACTGTTCCCCGGCTCAGTAACATTTACTGAGTAACATTTACTCAGTAAATTTACTCAGTAACATTTACATCTCTAACCAGGTCCTGCGTACCGCACAATATTAAATCCAGAGTCACCTATCCTCTGGTGGGCTCCATGACTAGCTGCTCTAAGCCACAGTCATTTAGCACGTCAAGAAATCTGGTCTCCTTATCGTGACCAGAACACAAATTGACCCAGTCTATATGAGGATAATTGAAGTCCCCCATGATTACAACCCTGTCCCTCCTTGTCACTTCCCTGATCCGTTTCCTCATTTCAAGGTCCCCTTCTGATTTCTGGTCTGGAGGATGATAGTACGCCCCCAGTATTACATCGCTGCACAAGCCTGGTAATTTAACCAACAGAGATTCTACAGTGGAGTCGGACCCGCCTTCAATCTCTGCTGGATTCTATGCCTTCCTTAACATAAATGGCCACCCCACCTCCAACACGCCCCTGCCTGTCCCTCCTGTAGAGTTTATAGCCCGGGATTGCGGTATCCCACTGATTCTCCGCATTCCACCAGGTTTCCGTTATGCCCACTATGTCAATGTTTTCCCTTGTCACCAGACATTCCAGTTCTCCCACCTTTGCTCGTAGACTTCGGGCATTTGCATAAAAGCATTTGTACACGGAATGCCCCAGGGTGGGCTGCTTATTCGCTCCTTTGTCCCCGCATCCTCTCACTGCGTCAAACCATCTATCACATCCCATCTCCCTACCTTTCCCAATTTCTTTCCCAAGCAGCAGGCAGAGGGTGCTGATAGGAGCAAGAGCAGCTGCAGACAGGCCAGGTTGGATGGAGGGGGGCTCTGGCTTGGAAGGAGCCCACCCCTGGGGCAAGCAAAGCCCAGGCACCCGGCCAGGAATGCCTCCCTGAGGCAGGGGAGTAAGGTGGACCTCTGCTGCTCTAGCTGAGAGATGATGAATGCTGCTCATTCATTCATTCATTCATGCATGAAGCTCCCAGTTGAGATGGAAGGCAAAAAACAATGAGGGAGCCCTTCTGTCTCCCTCCCCTCCTCAGCTTGAGGTGTTGATGGCTGTCAGTGCAGGCATGGACACTACAGGAAAAGCAGACTAAAAGCGCACTAAAGAAAGGTTCCCCTCCCAGGTAGCAGTGAGATGGGAAGCCCTAGAGGGCAACTGGGAGCCAGCCAGGATCCTTCACAAGCCGACAAAACACCTGGGAAGGGGCGGTGCCCCAGAGGGAGAAAGGAAGGGGGCAGCACAGCAAGCAGAGGCTCACACCAGGCAGCCTTCACTTCTCCTGCCCCCCCCACGTCTGAGGCTGGCTGAAAGGGCAGGCGGAGGGGGGAGAGACCGATCTGGGGCAGCCCAACAGGGGAGAGGGGTGCTGTAGGCTGGCCCCCTTACCCAAGGGAGAAGGACTTTTGTCCCCAGCACCGGGCAAGCCAATACCTTCTCACCCTGCCTGGCCCGCACTTGAGGAAGTTGGGGGTGGGGGGTGCAACAGGATCAGGGCTCCGGCCACCCAAAACTACCACTGTTCAGTTTGAGCCTGCCCATCTGGACAGTGGCGCTCCAGCTTTTCCACGAAGCATTAGCTCCCTGCCTCTTTGGCATCCACACGAACCAGGCAGGGCCGTTCCTGCCATAAACATTCCCTGTCTCCTCCTTTAGCGGGGGGGGGGGGGCACACTGCAGTGTCAGCTGGATGCAGCCTCTCCAGCCCATGTGCTTAAGTCCAAACAGTATTGCCTCCCTTATGGGTATAGTCTTTGGGGCTCTTCAGTCTAGAAGACGCACCTGAGGGGGGGGACATGATTGACACATACAAAATTATGCATGGGAACAATAGTGGATAGAGAGATGCTCTTTACACTCTCGCATGACACCAGAACCAGGGGACATCCACTAAAATTGCTTGTTGGGAGAGTTAGAACAGACAAAAGAAAATATTTCTTTACTCAGCGTGTGGTCGGTCTGTGGAACTCCTTGCCGCAGGATGCGGTGACAGCATCTGACTTGGATGCCTTTAAAAGGGGATTGGACAAGTTTCTGGAGGAAAAATCCATTACGGGGTACAAGCCATGATGTGTATGTGCAACCTCCTGATTTTAGAAATGGGCCATGTCAGAATGCCAGATGCGAGGGAGGGCACCAGGATGAGGTCTCTTGTTATCTGGTGTGCTTCCTGGGGCATTTGGTGGGCCGCTGTGAGATACAGGAAGCTGGACTAGATGAGCCTATGGCCTGATCCAGTGGGGCTGTTCTTATGTTTTTATGGGGAGAGTTAGGACAGACAAAAGAAAATGGACTTTTCTTCCAGAAATCTAATCCCCTTTTAAAAGTATCTAGGCCTTCAGGTGCCATCACCTCAGCCTGTGACAAGGAGTTCCATAGACTAATTACATGCTGGGTAAATAAATATTAGTTTACAAAGCATGATGGGTCTGTGCAACCTCCTGGTTCTAGAAGCAGGCTACCTCAGAAGGCCAGGTGCAAGGGAGTGGCAACAGAAGAAAGTGCTGTGTTCTCCGAGACTTCGAGTGGACCACTGTGGGATAAGGAAGCTGGACCAGATGGGCTGTTCTGATCTTCCAGACCTGCAACGTGTGTTGTGAGTCCTGGGCCTAATTTCCGTTCTTGCCCAGATTACGGAGGACTTCTGCAGTGCAGCAATTGCGTGGCTCACAGACAGCCTGTTGCAGAGAGGCTAAAGGCTGCAAAACAGGCCAATGCCTGTCCACGCTGGGAGGGAGGGTGCCAGGCAAGTCCTTCTTTTGTGCCCCCCCCAGGAGCCAAGGGGAACTGCTGGCAGGTTTCAAGGCCCTGGAGAAGCTGAGTTGGCTGACAGACAACCCTGAGGGAGCCCTGCAGGAGCTGGCAGGTATGAAGAACCAGTGGAGGGTGGTCTGGAGCAGATCCAGAGTTCTGCAGTGCCCACTGATGCCGTCCCCACTTCTGCTACTGTGACAGCTGTACAAGCAGCAGACCATCTACTCTCCAATGCTCCTCTAGGGACCATGCTCTATGGGGGCCACATCTTGGACAGTGGAGACGCCGAGGCGGTGCGCAGCCTATGTCAGCAGTGCCTGGCCTCGGGGGCACACTTGCAACTTGGCCAGGGCTTTGCCAACCTCCTGGCGGCCGTCATTAGCAGAAACACTCCAGGTGAGTGGAGGCTGCCACCCCAAGGCTTCCTTCAGTGTCTCTGCGCCCCTCCCCCTTCCCCTCCGATCACCCTGGGAGCCAACTTTGGCCTGGTCTTTCAAGGCACAGATTTCAGCAGCCCTTGGCTGGGACTGGGAGGAGAGGACGGTGCCTGAACGGGGCTGGGTCTCCCTCCTAAGTCGCATGAACCGCCCACGCTCTCTCCCTCCCTTCCCCCCAGCGCTGTCAGAGGAAGAGGCAACTGCCGCCACCCAGGCCCAGATCGCGCACCTGCCAAGCCCTATGGAACCAGCCTTGGTGGGGCTCTGCAGTGGGCTACAGCAGCACATGCTGGCAGGCCGAAGCAAGGCTCTGCTGGCAGCCCTGCAGGTGTCCCAAGGGCTGTGGCAACCCAGGAGTCCACCCAGCAGCCGACAGGCCGCTTTGGAGCAGCTGGTGCAAGAAGGGCTGGCGCTGGTGCAGGGACTGCAAGAGCAGCTACAGCAGCAGGGCTGGGCTGTGGGCGAGAGGGTGCACCTGCTAGGCATTCAGCCCCGGCTCAAGGGCCGGCCCCTGCAGCACTTCCTCCTGGCAGAGGCAGGCAGCTTCCTAGCCCTGCTGCAGCAGGTGGACAAGGACTTGCGCTGTACCCAGGAGCGCCTGCAGGGGACGGCCTGCTCTTCCCCCCGCTGCACTGCCATCCTGCACAGCCTGGAGCAAGACCGACTGCCCCGCCCGTGGCTGCTCCACACCCCGACAGGCCCCCAACCCCCCCAGGCATGGCTGGAGATGCTGCGGCGGCGCTGCCAGCTACTCTGCAGCTACCTGGAGTCCATTGGGGGATCGCGGGTGCCGCACTACAACTTGGCAGCTTTCCAGCATCCGCGGCGCCTGTTTGTGGCACTGCTGCAGGAGAAAGCGCGGGACCAGGAGCTGGAGCGGAACCAGCTGGTGCAGCAGGTGAGAAGGCCCAGCACACTCAGGGGGGAGGAAAGGGGCCTGGGTGCCCCCTCCCTCCAGGTAGTCCTGAAACGCCTCCTGTTCTCTTCTCCAGGTCCTGCCCTCCCTGCAGCTTCCCAGCAGCGCACCCGACAATGGGCTCTACTTGAGCGGCCTAGAGCTTCACCATGCCCTGTGGAACCCCCGCAGCGGCCAACTCCAGGAGACTCTCTCAGCACAGCCCTGCCAACTGCCCACCATCTGGGTCCAAGCCAAGCGCCAGTCGTGCGAAACAGGCCTGACTCTGCCCACGTACCGCTGCCCTGTCTACCTGGGGGCTCCCCACATGCCCGTGTCCCTCCACAGCCACCGGGCCATCTTGCACGTGCCCTTGCCCTCCAAGATGGCACTTGACCTGTGTGCCCAACAGCGCGTTCACATTGTCAGTCTCCTGCAATGACCCCTTCCAAGAACTTCCCGGCTGCCGCAGGAGGAAAATAGGAGGATGCTGAGACGAGGTTGCTCTTTCCAGAAACCCTGCCCCCCACCTGCCTGTCCCCAGCCCTCAGGGGCTTTGCAGCTCCCTGGTGCAAAGCCCATAAGAAGTCAGAAACAAGTACAGAAATAAAGTTATATATTATTGGTGCTTACAAAACCAGATCCTGGTGCTTTGCCATCCTGCCAGCAGCTCAGGATACAACACTCCTAGCCTATAAATAAATTGCTGAGATGGGCGCCACCCACCTCACCAGGGGGACACCCGTCCCGCAGGGCCCCCCCTCCAGCAGTCCAGTTCTCTTCCTCCTCACTTCAGATCCACATCAAAGTCCAGCACAAGCAGTTTGGTCTCCTCAGTCCCGTTGCGGCTCCCAACGGCACAGACCAGCTTGGTGTTGGAGGCACGGATGCGCCAGACCACGCCCCCGCTGCCCCCACTCTCCAGAGCCACCAGGTTGCGCACAAACTCTCCTGTCTTCAGGTCCCACAACTTGACGGTGCCATCATCCGAGCTGGTCACCACAAACTTGGAGCTGAACTGCAGGCAGGTGACTGCGCTCTGGTGCTTACTGGGACCTGTGAAGGGAAGAGGGAGAAGACGCGTGGAGTCCCTGGACAGAGCCAGCCCAGGGCTGACCCTGCAGCAGCAGCTGCCCGTGCCACAGCACCCGCTCTGAGGCGCCTCTGGAACAGAGCCACAGGTGCCCTCATCTGAACCAGCTGCACTGGAACAGGGCGCTGGGGGAGCGCAGCCCTCTGCTCCCCACGGCAGGCAGGCAGGCAGGCAGGCAGCTCCCAGAGGGAGGGCTTTGCTCCCAGCACCTGCAGAGGCTGCAAGCTCCCAGTCTCCCCCTCTGGGAAGTCTGCCTTTTCAGTTGTCCTGCGCAGCAAGGAGTAATGGCACTAACGCAGCACCCCAACAGCAACCCCCCCAGAAGACCCAGGATGGCGGCCTAGGCCCACCCCCCACCTTGCAGTGTCTGCAGGCACTGGCCCGTCTTGATGTCCCAGATTTTGACGGTGGAGTCCGCATTGCCCGAGACGAGGATGTTGTCGCGCAGCTCCATGCCGCTGGTCAAGGACTGGTGCCCCATCAGTGTGTGCAGGCAGTTCCCGCTCTCTGTGTCCCACACGCGGATCGAGGTGTCCAGAGAACCACTCACAATGTGGGTTCCGTCAAACTGCACCGGGAAGGGAGGAAGGAGGATTAGGCGTCTGCTGGGGCTGTGAGCAGAGACAGACCACGGGCAGTCCTGCTCCCTACCTGCAGGGAGTAGACACGATTGGTATGGCCTTGCAGGGTGTGGATGCAGCTCTCGGTCTCGGGGTCCCAGACTTTCACAGTGTAGTCGTAGGCGCCGCTCACCACTTTGTGCCCGTCGTACTGGACGCAGCGCACAGCAGCAACGTGGCCCATCAGCACATGAAGACACTGCCCCGTCTCGATGTCCCAGAGCCGGAGAGTGGCATCCCGCGACCCACTCACTACCCTACCAAGGAAAGGAGGCTGGGCTGAGCCTCAGGCTTGCAGGCGCTTCTGGGCGGCAGCCTGTCTCCCCCCACACTCAAACCATGCGCTGCTTCATACCTGGTGCCGTGGAGGTGCATGCAGCGCACAGTGGACGTGTGTCCGTAGAGGGTGTGCACGCACTCGCCCGTGTCGGCATTCCACACCTTCAAGGTCCGGTCCGTAGAGCCGCTGATCACCACATGGTCCCTCATCTGGGAAGACCAGACTCCACCAGTGTGTCCCACAAGGGTCTGCACGCACTACAGGTGGAGGGAGAGACGTTCGAACGTCTGAGGGAGGAGACCAAAGTAGGCGCTGCCTCTGCAGCCTGAGGATGGCCTGAGACTCACCTCACCAGTGACAGCCGACCACACCTTGAGCGTGTTGTCATCCGAGCCACTGACAATGCGGTTCCCGCAGAACTGGAGGCACGTGATGACGTGGTCGTCATGGCCTTTCAGGACCTGGGCAGGACAAAGTCCATGTGAGCAGCTGCTGCTCCCCACCCAGGATTAAACAGAGAGGGTGCTGTGGGCAGCCCCAAGTTCCCGCCCCTCAGGCTGAAACCTGACTTAGCAGGTCAACCGGCAGGCGCCCAAGCCGAGCAAGGACTGGAGGCTGCACCAGCAGCTCTTCCGCCCAGTGGGGAGAGCAAGAGGCCTTTCCTTGCAGGCCTCGCCCTCCAAGCCCCCTTTTACAAAATGAACAACAGCAGCAGCCTCCAGTGGCGCATGTGGGTCTGTGCTCTTGGGCCTTGTCCCTTCTCTGGAAGCAAGGGGGGCATTCGAAGAAAAGCAAGACCTCCTTCAGGCAAGGTATGTCTGTTCTCCAGGATCCCAGCCAAAGAGAACAGTCGCGCAACCACAGCCACTTAAGGCTGTGCTGACTAAGGGCCCAATCCTATCCAATTTTGCAGTGCCAGTACTGCTGTGCCAATGGGGTATGCACTGCATCCTATGCAGGGGAGGCAGTTTCAGAGTCTGCCTCAAGGTATGGGAACATTTGCTCCCTACCTCAGGACCGTATTGCGGCTGCACCGGTGCGAAAATGTTGGATAGGACTGGGCACGTACACCACTGCTTGGGTTATGTGCGCACCCTGGCCCCAGTGGGGGAAGGCACAGCCATACCTTGGGGGGCCGGGCATCCCCACCACGCCAGTTCATGTCGATTCGGTGCTGCCGCAGGAAGGCCAGTTTCCAAGGGCTGTACATGAAGCCGGGGCTGAGCAGCCGCCGCCTGCGCAGGCTCAGCGGCTCGTCGATGCCTGGGGGAAGCAGAGGGCACCATGACGAGGAGGAGCCACGCGTGCGAACGGGGAGCAAGCAGTGAGGTAGGCAGAAGCAGGCTCTCACCTACGTCGCGGCACTTCTCTCGCCACAACAGGTTGTCCTCTGCCAAAATGCGCCAGTAGCGGCATGTCTGGGCAGCGCGAAGCAGGTCGCGGGGCTCCAGGAACGACAGCACGTAGAGCGCCAGCTGCATGGGAGGCACCAGAGATGCAAACTCAGCACCCCACAGGCAGGCTGCTTTGGGAAAGCTCTCCCAGGCTGTGGGACAAGAAGGGCCTTCTCCATTCCCCAACACTGGGGACTTCTTTTATTCCTCTACCACGTGTTCATCCTACCTTTCCCCCACTTGTACAACACCCAAAGCAACCAGTAACGCGCCAGGTGTATAACACACACCGCCATAAGACACCCCTCAATAACTAAAGGTAACAGCACAAAAGGGTTACAAAACATAGGTGGAGAAGATAGCAATCAAAAGCAAAAACGTAACACGGCAAACACCAGCAGAGAAGCAGCAGCAACAGGTGGCAACAAATATTGTAAAGCAGCACAACGTAAAAATCCCCACTCCCAGCACTGCACAATCGCCAACCACAGTAAGACGGTTTTACCCCTGCCGGGACGCTTTCAACAAGAGGATGCCAGACCGACACCACCCAAGAAGGACTGGCTCTGTCGAGTGGCCCCCGTGAGAAAGCAGGGCCCTGGCTTGATGCCCTGCTGGGCAATGGCCTCCCTGGGGGGGTCAACTACCGGTTCAAAGAGGCCTCAGGAAAACTGTCCTCCCTGGCCCAAAGAAGCAGAGGGAACATAAGAACATAAGAACAGCCCCACTGGATCAGGCCATAGGCCCATCTAGTCCAGCTTCCTGTATCTCACAGCGGTCCACCAAATGCCCCAGGGAGCACACCAGATAACAAGAGACCTCATCCTGGTGCTCTCCCCTACATCTGGCATTCTGACTTAACCCATTCCTAAAATCAGGAGGTTGCGCATACACATCATGGCTTGTACCCCATAATGGATTTTTCCTCCAGAAACTCGTCCAATCCCCTTTTAAAGGCGTCTAGGCTAGACGCCAGCACCACATCCTGTGGCAAGGAGTTCCACAGACCGACCACTCGCTGAGTAAAGAAATATTTTCTTTTGTCTGTCCTAACCAGCCCAACACTCAATTTTAGTGGATGTCCCCTGGTTCTGGTATTATGCGAGAGTGTAAAGAGCATCTCCCTATCCACTCTGTCCATCCCCTGCATAATTTTGTATGTCTCAATCATGTCCCCCCTCAAGCGTCTCTTTTCTAGGCTGAAGAGGCCCAAACGCCTAACCAGCCCAACACTCAATTTTAGTGGATGTCCCCTGGTTCTGGTATTATGCGAGAGTGTAAAGAGCATCTCCCTATCCACTCTGTCCATCCCCTGCATAATTTTGTATGTCTCAATCATGTCCCCCCTCAAGCGTCTCTTTTCTAGGCTGAAGAGGCCCAAACGCCATAGCCTTTCCTCATAAGGAAGGTGCCCCAGCCCCGTAATCATCTTAGTCGCTCTCTTTTGCACCTTTTCCATTTCCACTATGTCTTTTTTGAGATGCGGCGACCAGAACTGGACACAATACTCCAGGTGTGGCCTTACCATCGATTTGTACAACGGCATTATAATACTAACCGTTTTGTTCTCAATACCCTTCCTAATGATCCCAAGCATAGAATTGGCCTTCTTCACTGCCGCCGCACATTGGGTCGACACTTTCATTGACCTGTCCACCACCACCCCAAGATCTCTCTCCTGATCTGTCACAGACAGCTCAGAACCCATCAGCCTATATCTAAAGTTTTGATTTTTTGCCCCAATGTGCATGACTTTACACTTACTGACATTGAAGCGCATCTGCCATTTTGCTGCCCATTCTGCCAGTCTGGAGAGATCCTTCTGGAGCTCCTCACAATCACTTCTGGTCTTTACCACTCGGAAAAGTTTGGTGTCGTCTGCAAACTTAGCCACTCCACTGCTCAACCCTGTCTCCAGGTCATTTATGAAGAGGTTGAAAAGCACCGGTCCCAGGACAGATCCTTGGGGGACACCGCTTTTCACCTCTCTCCATTGTGAAAATTGCCCATTGACACCCACTCTCTGCTTCCTGGCCTCCAACCAGTTCTTAATCCACGAGAGGACCTGTCCTCTAATTCCCTGACTGTGGAGTTTTTTCAGTAGCCTTTGGTGAGGGACCGTGTCAAACGCCTTCTGAAAGTCCAGATATATAATGTCCGCGGGTTCTCCCGCATCCACATGCCTGTTGACCTTTTCAAAGAATTCTATAAGGTTCGTGAGGCAAGACTTACCCTTACAGAAGCCATGCTGACTCTCCCTTAGCAAGGCCTGTTCGTCTATGTGTTTTGAGATCCTATCTTTGATGAGGCATTCCACCATCTTACCCGGTATGGATGTTAGGCTGACCAGCCTATAGTTTCCCGGGTCCCCCCTCTTTCCCTTTTTAAAAATAGGCGTGACATTTGCTATCCTCCAATCTTCTGGCACCATGGCCGTTTTGAGGGACAAGTTGCATACCTTAGCCAAGAGATCTGCAACTTCATTCTTCAATTCCTTAATAACCCTTGGGTGGATGCCATCAGGGCCCGGTGACTTATTGATCTTTAATTTATCAATGAGGTCTGAAACATCTTCTCTTTTAACCTCTATCTGACTTAACTCCTCGGTTAGGAGGGGCCGTTCGGGCAGCGGTATCTGCCCGAGGTCTTCTGCCGTGAAGACAGATGCAAAGAACTCATTTAATTTCTCTGCCATCTCTAAGTCTCCTTTTATCTCCCCTTTCCCTCCCTCACCATCCAGAGGGCCAACCGCTTCTCTGGCGGGTTTCCTGCTTCTAACATATTTGAAGAAGCTTTTATTATTCCCCTTAATGTTGCTGGCCATGCGTTCCTCATAGTCTCGCTTGGCCTCCCCTATCACCTTCTTACATTTCTTTTGCCACAGTTTATGTTCCTTTTTATTCTCTTCATTAGGGCAAGACTTCCATTTACGGAAGGAAGCTTCCTTGCCCTTCACAGCCTCTCTAACTTGGCTGGTTAGCCATGCGGGCACTCTCCTGGATTTAGCGGAACCCTTCTTTCTTTGTGGTATACACCTCTGCTGGGCCTCTATTACTGTTGTTTTAAGCAGCTTCCATGCACTCTGGAGAGACTGGACTCTTTTTACCCTCCCTTTCAACCTCCTTCTAACCAGCCTCCTCATTTGAGGGAAGTCTGCCCGTCGGAAGTCAAGGGTTTTTGTTAGAGATTTGCCTGGTATTCTTCCCCCAACGTGCACGTCAAAACGGATCGCAGCATGATCACTGTTCCCCAATGGCTCAGTAACGTTTACATCTCTAACCAGGTCCTGCGTACCACACAAAATTAAATCCAGAGTCACCTGTCCTCTGGTGGGCTCCGTGACTAGCTGATCTAAGCCACAGTCATTTAGCACGTCAAGAAATCCGGTTTCCTTATCGTGACCAGAACACAAATTGACCCAGTCAATATGAAGATAATTGAAGTCCCCCATGATTACAACCCTGTCCTTCCTTGTCACCTCCCTGATCTGTTTCCTCCTTTCAAGGTCCCCATCAGATTTCTGGTCTGGAGGACGATAGCACGCCCCCAGTATTACATTGCTGCACAAGCCTGGTAATTTAACCCACAGAGATTCTACGGTGGAGTCGGACCCACCTTCAATCTCTACTTTGCTGGATTCTATCCCTTCCTTAACATAAAGGGTTAGGCTGTTGCTTCTGCCCCAACAAGCGCAGAACAGAGGAAACTCCTTAGCAAAAACTTCTTCGCACAGAACTGGAAAGGGTGCAGGCGGGCCAGGTGCTGGGTGGGTCCTGGAGAATCTTCTTTGAAAAGAAGCAGCTCCACCAGCTCTCAAAACATCCCTCTCAAAAGCAGCAGCTTGACTGCTGGCCGTCCCAGGTCTGTGAGACTCCAGCTTCCTGCCCTAAGAGGGAATGTTCCTGACTAGTTCCCAGTGAGGCATCACCTCCCACAGCCCCTGCAGAAAACCTCTCCGTGCGATCACACTTACAGTGCACAACTGGTGTGAGAAGCAAGAGTTCAACAAAATGCCCTGCCCTGCCCTGCCCCCAGTGGAAAGTATAGAGCGAGACAGTCTCTCCACAGGGAGGGTGGAGCCAGGGGGCTGAGCGCAACAGCGCCTCCGTGCACCCATGGCCAGCACCCCGTTTCAACACCAGCACGCTGCGCTCCTGCAGTGGTTGCCTGACCCACAAGTGGCACGTGGCGCACAGGGGCCCAATCTGCCCACAGTGGCACTCCACAACACCTGCTCACAAGGCCTGTTCTCTCCACCTGAGAGACACGGGATGTCCAACCCCCCCCCCCGCTCTCTGTATGCTCCACGTCCCGCTTCCACTGTTCTCGGTTCTCTCCTCCCCAGGGACTGTGCTGGTCAGTACACCTGCAACCCCCGCCAGGCTCGATCTCACCCCTGCCCATCCTCCTCCTGAGCCTCTGCGCAGTGCCAGATGGTCCTTCGCTACGACCGCTGTTGCAGCAGGCACTTCCACCTGCACCTTTCGCACCCTGAGCCCTCCCCTCCTGCCCACCCCCCTCCGACTTCTTCATATTCTCTTCTCCTGCCTGTACCTCCGCCAAACACACTTGCCTCTTTGGGCAGAAGGGAGATGAAGTCACGCTGGAACTGCGGCTCAATCACTTGCATCATGTGCTTGATTTGGGGGGGCTCGCAGCGGTCAATGAGCTCATCCAAGGCCAGCAGCTTCTCTGGGCCACTCCAGCGCTGTGGGGGGAGCACAATGTGCACCACATTTTATCCATTTCTGTCATGCCCTGAGGAGTGACCTCGTAAGGCAGCTCACGAAAAATACAATAGCAACACAGGCTATTAATCAAATTATAAACCCAGCCCAAAATCAACCTGCCAAAACTTCAGAAAGCTCACAGAGTCCCCAGCTGTATCGAGAAACCTAGCTTGGCAGGCCCTTTGTGGGAGAAACTTGCAGGACACAGAGACCACCACCCAGCAAGCCGTGCAGCCTCAACACAGGACCTTTTCTCTAGCTCCAAGCACACGACCAATGGTTTCCCTGGTCCACCTGCCCACCACAACCTGTCAAATTCAGTCCCATGTGCTGCATGCCACTCACTTGGAAAGTCCGAAGCCAGTCCTGCAATTCCACGGGTGGCGTCAGGGGAGGAACATGCCGACAGCGCATCTGGCCTGCCTTGGCATTCCGCAAGTCCCCAAAGGTGGCAGTGGGGCTGGCAACAGAGGGAGCCAGCATTCTAGGGAGGAGATAGACACATCACAAGGTCCGCCTCACCACCTCTTGGTCACGCCTCCACCCTCCCTGACAAGAACCAGCTGTGACCAGGGCAGAGCGCCCACCATACGCAGATAAAGGCCTCCCTCTTACCTGCCTCTCTCGGCACCCCTGCATAGCTTCTTGCCAGGAGACAAACCTCTGCCGTCTGGGCTGTTCTCGGGCTTCCGTTTCATCTGCAACATGAGGCGGTGGGAGGAGGAGCCACGTGACTTAGTGGCCATGGAAGGCTTCGGAGAACGCCCCTTCCGCTCGGACCCACAGGCAAAAGAAAAGGAGCAGGTGCTGCCCGGGCCCCTCGCAGCCCAATCCTATGACCGTCCCGCGAGCATCAGAGAGCTGGCTCGCGCTGCAGCCCTCTGAGCTGAAGGGAGCCGCCCAGGCACAGGTGGCGCAGCAGCCCGCCAGGGTCTGGCAGCAGCGCGAGAAAACTAAGCCCCCCCCCAGACCTGCCCAGCTCTGGGCGCTGCTTCGCCGGCGCAGAAACAACCACGGAGACGGGCGAGGAAGGCGGAGGCCGCAAAGCCCCGCCAGGGCCGCCGAGGCGCTCGTCCGCATGGGTGGGGCGCCAGCCGCCCGTCGCACGCACGCGGGGCCCCAAAAGAGCTCCCAGGCGTGAGCCGAGCTGCCCAGGGCTCCTTCGCCGCCCCAGGCACGACCGAACCCGTCCCGAGCAGCGGCCCGGCCAGCACTCGCGGAAACGGCCGGCCGGCCGCGGGATGCCCGCACACCCGCCCCGGACCGGGAGAGCGGGGCTGGCCACGCGCCGCCCAGAGGGGAGGCGGCCCGAGTGGGCGCTGCTCTCGCGCCAGGCCCCGCTCGGCTCCGGCCGGCCCAGCACGCGCGGAGGCCCGACGCACCTGGGGCCGGGCGTGGCGGACGAGCCGGCCGCCCTCCGTGCGCTCCAGGTAGTCGATCCAGCGCTCGTCGGCCGCGCAGTAGAGGTCCAGGTCCTCGGCCCCGCCGCCCTCCCCATCGTCGCCGGCGCCCTCCGGGGCTGCCGGGCCGGGCCTGGGCTGCTCCTCCGGGGCCTGCGGGCGAGGAGACGGCGTCGGGGGGGGCGGGGGGGCACCCAGCCGCGGCCCCCGCCCCTCCGCCCCACCTACCTGGCCGGGGCGCGAGCAGGTGACGCGCCGCCTGTTGAGCCGCAGGGTGCGGGCCGTGACGCCGCTCACGCGCAGCAGGTCCTCCAGCGAGGAGAAGCCCCTCAGCTCCTACGGGCAGCGGGGGGGGGTCAGGCCGGCCTCGGCACGCCCCGCCCGGTCCGCCGCCCCCCCGCCCGACCCGCGCTCACCTCCCGCTTGCGCACGATGCCCCTGGCCCGGCGGCGCCCGACGCCCACCAGCGCCCGCGCCAGCTCCGCCGCGCCCGCCCCGTTGATGTCCAGCCGCGCGCGCCCGCCGGGCCCCGCGCCGCGCGCCGACATCGCCCGCCCGCCAGCCCGGACTACGCTTCCCAGCAGGCGACGCGCAGGCTCGAGGGAGGCCTTTATTGGAAACGCGGACAGCCCCGCCCCGCCCCGCCCGCCCGTCAGCGCCGCTTGTAGAGGCAGGGCCGCAGCGCCAGGCCCGGGAGCGTCTTCCGCGGCAGCGCCGCCGCCGTCTTGCGGAGCTCGAAGATGTAGAAGTGGCTGCCGGAGACGTCCTGCGGGAGAGGGAGAGGGTTGGCTGCGCCCGGGAGCGCAGAGCCCGCCCCGCCTGCCCGCAGCGCCGCCTACCTTGGCCTGCAGCCTGAAGCCCAGCTGGGCCAGCGCCCCGACGAAGGCCCGCACGTCCGCGAAGCGGCTCGCCACCTCCGCCACCAGCAGGGTGCCCCTGGAAGCCGAGGGAAGTCAGAAGGCGCTCCCGGAGCCCGCAGCTCCAGCCCAGCCAGCAGCCTCCCAGGCGCACAGCAGCCAGGCAAGCGCCCCCAAAGCGCTCTGCTGGCACTGCTCGGGAGGCAGTGCTGGACCACAGCAGGGCGGGCTCTCTACCGCCCTTCTGCCAGCGCCTGAGCTCTGCAAGACCTCCTGAGCGGCCAGGCTGTGGGCAAGCCCTCCAGGCACACGGGGGACTGGCAGGGTGCTGCGCTGCTGCAACTCCTCCGGGCACATAAGCTCCCAAACCAGCGGGAAGACGTGGGCAGGAAAAGAAAGGACGGGCAGGTGCCACAGCCTAAACTACCCTGCAGATGATGCCTGCCCCCCCCACTGTTAGTGGACCCTTCCACCAGACCTTGGATGGCAGAGTGCCAGGCAGGAGACTACATCTTGGCATGTACTCTTAGAACAGAAGCTTCAGTAATGGGAACCAGTGGCGTCACTAGTATTCGCGTCACCCGGTTCGGGAGGCCTGCGCATCACCCCATGCAGTGGGCGGGGCAACGCCCCAGGTGGGCGCGGTGATGTACCATCGCCCCACCCCCACTAGTTTTTTGGCTGTACTGTTGTTAAAACACAGATATTTCAATGTGGATTATTTCATTGCATTTTGCATGAAATTACACAGATGGGATTATTCCTCCAAACTCTGATTTTAGTGATTTTGAAAACTTGTAGTCACACACACACACCCTTGTCAACTTACTAACACCTTATTGCAGCAGTTCTCAAACTTTTAGCACTGGGACCCACTTTTTAGAATGACAGTCTGTCCAGGACCCATTGGAAGTGATGTCATGGCCAGAAGTGACATCATCAAGCAAATTAAAATAAAAAATAATTAAATAAGGGTGAACTAGTCCTGTTCCACCAAGTGAATCTACTCTGAAGTAAGTCCTATTGTGGTCAATGGGTCTTACTCTCAGGAAAGTGTGGATAGAATTGCCTCCTAGGAGCCCAATCCTATGCATGTCTACTCTGAAGTAAGTCCCACAGTGGTCAATGGGGCTTACTCTGTTGTCTGCCTGCAATAACAACCCTCCAAAAAGAATCAGTGAGATTTCCAGCCCCCCCCAGTGCCCAGTTAAAGTTCTTCTATTTCAGGTATATCAAGATAAAGACCCACCTGGCTTTGCAAGTGCAAATTAGAAAACTTTCCCCTTACCATTCAAGCCTCTTTCTTGTTCTTTTTTTTTGGGGGGGGGGGGGGGGAATAGGCAGCTCCATTGGATCAGGACCCTTCTGGTGTCCTCACATTCCCCTTTGCCTGGCCTGACCAGCAGCCAAGGAAGGTCTGCCTACTCGAGTAAATGTAACTGTGAGGCTGCTTTGCTTTCCATAGAGCTTCACAGACTGGGAGGGAGGGAGGGAGGGAGGGAGGTGCTGCACTCATTGGATGAGGACCATTCTGACTTCCTTGGAGCCTCTCAGCCTGCCTCACTAAGGCAAATCTGCCTACTTGTGAGTAAATGCAGCCACGTGGCTTCATTTCGGGCTCAGACTCAAAGCTGGGAGGGGGGAGTTTCTCAGGTGTTTTTTGGGGGCTACATTCATTGGATCGGGACCATTCTGGTGTCATTGGATTCCTCTCAGCCTGCCCTTTCCAATGGACTATGGCAAGTAAACACGAGTAAACACACGATATGGCTCACTTTCCATAGGGATCCATGCATTTTTTCCTTCCGGTTTTTTGGCCGTAACTTCTGAAGGAAAGGAGCTATTTCCATTCTGTTTTTTGTACTGCAATCGTAGCTCCTTCCAGTCCACCCCCACAAATGCTTTTTGTCACCCAGGGCTATGGCATCAGTACCGACTTTGACTGATTCCACAGCTCTGCTGTCCCCTCCATGACCATCCAGGTTTTCTTTCCCAGTGACCCTCTCAGAGCCTAGTTACCCGAGTCGCAGAACCCGACTGGCTTCTTGCAGAA
This sequence comes from Tiliqua scincoides, assembly GCF_035046505.1. Lineage (NCBI taxonomy): Eukaryota > Metazoa > Chordata > Lepidosauria > Squamata > Scincidae > Tiliqua > Tiliqua scincoides. The sequence goes on from NC_089823.1 coordinate 322,936, forward strand.
TCTCATGCAGGTTCGTCCCCATGAGGGCCAGGCAGAAGACCACCACATCCACAGATTCTGCTTCCAGAGGCACCTATGGCACAAGGAGCAGAAGAGTGTCACCCCATGGATGCTCTGGAATGAGGCTGGGGGGACAGGCACCCCATGCACACAACCCCAGAAGACATCAACCAATCAGCACAGCAGGAGTACAGTCCATGCAGTCAAGGACGCAGAACCTCCAGGTCCCCCTCTCTAGCATACCTGGGCCATGTCACAGACAGTCACTCGAGGGTCCAGAGCAACCAGATCAAAGCAGTGCACCTTGTTCCGAACACTGTGGGCTAACGTGCAGTCTCCACAACCAAAATCTGCCACCACCAGTGAAGCTGGTCTATGGGGAGAGAGTAACAGGACCAGACTCAGGAGCTGGGTCAAGTCCCGCTTGCCCTTCCCAGCCCAGAACAGGTGGTGTGAATTTCTCTGTACCAGCAGCCAGGATGTGCCCAGCCGCCACAGCACTTCCCCCACTTACCTGTGGCGAAGATAGCGGGCAAGGCGCTGCACGGGGCTTTCAGGCCAGCGCGCCACCTGCCGGGCAAAGCCGCGGTGATAGACAGCAAAGGATTCGGGGTCCTCCTGGAAAAGCCGGGCTGCCTCTTGGCTGGGGCGCGTGTACAGAAGCTGGTTGAGGTAGCGGAAGCGGGCTGCGTCCAGGCGCTCCTCCACACGCAGGCGCAGAGATGCTGCCCGGGTACCAGAAGGCTTTTCTGCTGGGGAGGCCAAGAGGGCTGGGCTGTCCGGATCACCGGGAGGCTCCTTGGGGGAGAGCTGGCAGGAGGGGGGCTCCCCCGTGCCCACCCCGGCCTTGAACTTGTTCTTCTGCCGCCTCTTGTTCTTCTGCCGGTTCCTCCACTGCCTCCTGGTCAGTGCCTGCCTGGAGTCCTCCTCCGGGGCCCCCCCGGGGACACGCTTCTGTTTCTCGCCAGCAGCCCCGAGGGGGGCTCTGCGTCCTGCCGCTGCCGCCGCACCTGAGTGGGGGGACAGAGGGACAGCATGATGGCCCGGCTGGGGAACGAATGCCACCGTCACACCCACCCCCGGATCCCGCGCCACGTCCCCTGAACAGGAACCCGAAGGGGCCTGGCGAGGCTGTGCGGGTTGAGGGGCGAAGGAGCGGGCCCTGCGTCCCACGGGAGGAGCACCAGAGGCGTACCGGGGGAGGCGCCGTCACTGCCGCCTCCTTCCCCGCGGGGCCGCCTCCTGCCGGCAGGGCCGGGATCGGGGCCCCTGCGGAGGCGCTTCCTGCCCGGCCGCGCCTCGGCCTCGGCCTCCGACTCGGACCCGCCGCCGCCTCCTGCCACTGTCGCGCCGGGGCGGCACGCGAGGCCCTGCAGGCGGTGCAGGACGGCCAGGAGGCGCCGGGGGCTGCGGGGCGCCTGCGGGGCCGGGCGGCGGGGGGCGGCGGGGGGCGCGGCCTCCCCGTCGCGCCACTCGCTCTCCTCGAACATCGCGCTCGCCTGGCGCCCCGCTGCCGGAAGTCCCGGCCGTCCCTGCGCCCGAGCAGCGCCCGGGAGCGCCCCTGCCGCCCGGAGGCCGCGGAGACCCGAGCGGGCGGTGCGCGCCGGCGCTGTCCCCGCGGCAGCTCCGCGCTACGCCTGCAGGGGCCGCGCGGGAGCCGCCCAGCCGAGCGAGCCGAGCCGCGCCCGGCCAGGCAGCAGGAGCAGCGGACGGAGACCGGCGGCGGGGCGGGCGCCATGGACGACATCTTCACGCAGTGCCGCGAGGGGAACGCGGTGGCCGTGCGGCTCTGGCTCGACAACACCGAGAACGACCTCAACCAGGGGTGGGTCCGCCCGCCTCTCCGGGCCCAGGCGCGGCTCCTCCGCTGGGGACGCCGCCGGCCTCGCTGCCCGCTCCCTCTGGCTGGGGTCTCGGCCGGCCCCTCGCGCGGACGGGCTCCAGGCGCCTCCAGCCCCCGCTGCGGGGCGCGCAGGGCGGCCCTGCCTAGCCCGGGGGGGGGGCGGCGGCCGGCCCGGCCCTGGTCCCCCTTCTGGCTGGGGCGAGGATCTCCTTTTAAGGTCCTGCGCGGCCGGCGGGCGGATGCCAGGAAGCCGCTGCCTGGACGGCCTCGGACCGTGGCTGCCGCCCGCACTGAGCTGCCCCTCCCCGCAGGGACGACCACGGCTTCAGCCCCCTGCACTGGGCCTGCCGCGAGGGCCGCTCCAGCGTGGTGGACATGCTCGTCATGCGGGGCGCGCGCATCAACGTCATGAACCGCGGGGACGACACCCCGCTTCACTTGGCAGCCAGCCATGGGCACCGGGACATCGTCCAGAAGGTAGGCAGGCAGGAGGAACCCCGTGGGGAGCCCAAGAGCCCGCAGCCGCCTGGGGCCAGGGCCTCCTTCTTGCCCCGCCTGGAGCACAGCATTGGCTTCCTTCTTCGCATCCTCATGCCCTCCTTCCTCCAAGGGTGGGGGACTGGTCCCTTTCCTTATTTGTGCTCACAACAGCCCTGCAAGGTGGGTGCAGCTGAGAGACCACGACTGGCCTGCTATGTGTTGTGGTTGAGCAGAGACTTGAACTGGGATCTTCCTGGTCCCAGTCCAACTCTAGCACCACTTCAGCAGGGGGACAGCGGTCAGCCTTTCCCAGGGAGGGGCGTTTCCCCCACACTGGCTGAAAGTCCCTTCTTGTCCATCAGCTCATCCAGTTCAAGGCAGACATCAACGCTGTGAATGAGCACGGGAACAGCCCGCTTCATTACGCCTGCTTTTGGGGCCAGGAGGAGGTGGCTGAGGTAAGAGGTGCAAGTTGAGTGGAGTGGGTGGTGGACAGTTGCATTGAGGGCAACTCACTTCCCTCTAGAACCTGCATACGACAACACAGGAAGGTGCGCGTCCACCTTGGAGGGCAGGGCAGAATTCGTGCTCTGTGGGGGCTTGAAGAGGGGGGCTGTTGCAGGGGTCCCTAGTGTGACCCCCCCTTTTTCTCCTCTGGCCAGGACCTGGTGACCAGCGGGGCTCTTGTCAGTATTTGCAACAAATATGGGGAGACCCCCCTGGACAAGGCCAAGGCACCCCTGCGGGACGCACTGAGAGGCGAGTGTTGTTTCTGCCCCTTCCCCTTAGCTCTTGTGTGCCTTGGAGAGGACATGCAGCAGAGGGCCTCTCATGTGTGCGCTCCTCCCCTGCGCCCTTGCCCTTGTCCAAAAGATCAAAGCAGGACTGGCACCTGGTTTCGGTGAGGCCTGCCTTTGTGTGATCTGTTGAAGCTTCTGAGGAGGGGTCCAAAAATGGCAACTGACCCTAGAAGCCCCTTCCCCGCATCTTTTTTCTGTGGTGTTAATTCCATGCGCCTCTTCCCTTAGAGCGTGCGGAAAAGCTGGGACAGAGCCTGACTCGCATTCCCTACAAGGACACCTTCTGGAAAGGCACCACCAGGACTCGGCCCCGTAAGCAAGACCACATCCTCAGAGGGAGAGTGGGTAGGGGGTTGCAAGGTGCTGGGGAGGGGGAGCGAGTTCTTTGGTCCCTGGTGCTGACCTTCTCCTTCTCTTCTCCTCCCCCGCCCAGGCAATGGGACTCTGAACAAGCTGGCTGGGATTGACTTCCGGCAGCTGAGCCTGGGCCACAAGCTGAATGAGAACCAGTCGGGAGAGGTCTGGAACCCCTTCCTCCCCATTGTTTAGGGTGGCTGGCTGGGCACAAGGTCTCCTTTGCTTACTCCCCACTGACTGCCCTGCTCCCCCCAGCTCTGGAAGGGACGCTGGCAAGGCAATGACATTGTCATCAAGGTGCTGAAGATCCGGGACTGGAGCACCCGGAAGAGCAGAGATTTCAACGAGGAGTACCCCAAGCTCAGGTGTGGTGGTAGGGAAGAGGAGGACTCTCTAGGCTGGTGGCTGATGGTCCACCTGCCTCCCGTGCCAGAACCTTCTGCCCTCTTCTGCTTGACAGGATTTTCTCCCACCCCAATGTCTTGCCAGTCTTGGGCGCCTGCCAGGCACCACCTGCACCTCACCCCATCATCATCACCCACTGGATGCCCTATGGCTCCCTGTACAACGTCCTCCATGAAGGAACAAGTGAGTCTAGCTGTGGGGGGTTGTGCCCCGCCCTGTCCCTGAATGGGGCCGCCTTCCAGCCTGCATCAGACACCTGGGTCTGTGGGCAGAGGTCTGGAACTCTGCCAGCACCTGCAAACAGAGATGGTGTGCATGGGGTGGGGGCCTGTGTGTGCTGAGTGGGTGTCCTAGAGATAGCCAAGTCTGCTAGGCCTCTTGGAGATGAGGATCTCTGCTTGCCCTGTTTTCCATGAGAAAGACCCTACACAGAGGGTCCAGCTGTAGTGCCCAAACTGCTTTTCCACCTGACATCATCTCTGCAGGTCTCCCAGCTGGCTCACTGCTGAATGCAATTTGCCGAGCCTGGCTTTGCCACTGGCTTCTTAGTTGGCAACCTTCAGTCTCAAAAGACTCTGGTATCGCGCTCTGAAAGGTGGTTCTGGCACAGCGTCTAGTGTGGCTGAAAAGGCCAATCCGGGAGTGACAATCCCTTCCACACCGGGAGCAAGTGCAGTCTGTCCCTGGTCTGTCTCCCTGGCTATGGGCCTTCCTTCTTTGCCTCTTTGCCTCAGTCTGTTGGCCAAGTGCCTCTTCACACTGGGAAAGGCCATGCTGCACAGCCTGCCTCCAAGCGGGCCGCTCAGAGGCCAGGGTTCGCCACCTGTTGAGGTCCACTCCTAAGGCCTTCAGATCCCTCTTGCAGCTGTCCTTGTATTCCAAGCTGTTGTCAACCAGGCGCTTGGCTGATCGGCCTGCAGTGAGCACAGCCTCCCCCATGGTCTTTCTCTGCCTTTCTCCATGACTCCCCCCCCCCAGCTCTCATCAGTGTGCCCAGCTCTGTGGCCACCCCCACCAGTTATGTAACCCAGACACTGCCCTGTTCACCTTTGTAGACGACGCTGAGTGGTTGTCATCTCCATCTGGCTATGCCTCCCCTATTCTTGCACTTTCTCTTTTTCCTGCAGACTTTGTGGTAGACCAGACCCAGGCTGTGAAGTTTGCCCTGGATATTGCGCGTGGAATGGCTTTCCTGCACACGCTGGAGCCGCTCATCCCCCGTCACTATCTCAACAGCCGCAGCATCATGGTGCGTATCAGGGCGGGGCATGTGCTCATTATTTGAGCGGGTGCACGCGAGGCAGTTCCTGGTGCTCAGATTGGACCATCTTCTCCAACAGATCGACGAGGACATGACAGCCCGGATCAGCATGGCAGACGTCAAGTTCTCATTCCAGTGCCCAGGCAGGATGTATGCCCCAGCCTGGGTAGCACCAGAGGGTGTGTGCCTGGGGTTGCCCCCCTACCTGTGTGTTGTGGGAGGCTGCAGATCATGCCTGGGCAGCAACACATACTGTGCTGCCTTTCCTGGTAGGCTGGACCCTTCTGCATGCACAGCAAGGCCCTCTTGTCTGTACCCCCCTCCCCACTCACTTTTGCCTCCTCGCAGCTCTCCAGAAGAAAGCGGAGGAAATTAACCGGCGCTCAGCTGATATGTGGAGCTTTGCTGTGCTGCTGTGGGAACTGGTGACACGGGAGGTGCCGTTTGCCGACCTCTCCAATATGGAGATTGGCATGAAGGTGAGTGGGCTAGCTGGCAGCGTACCTGCACCCCCGAAGACCGGCCCTCTCACTCCAGCTCTTTCTCATTCCTAGGTTGCCCTGGAGGGGCTGCGGCCCACCATCCCGCCAGGCATCTCTCCCCACATCTGCAAGCTGATGAAGATCTGCATGAATGAGGACCCAGCCAAGCGCCCCAAATTTGACATGATTGTCCCCATCCTGGAGAAGATGCAGGAGAAGTAAGGGGAGCAGCCTCCAGGCCTGCCGCCGCCGCTCGCCTCAAGTGCCTTCAGAAGGAGGCCTTTCCGTGCCCAAAGACAATACGGTACAGCTGGAGCTGTCACTCCGCCTCCTGCCCACCTGCGCTGCAGCAACCCCCCCACTTTTTCTCTGCACCCCACATCCCACACTATAAAGAAGGCAAGCTCCAGGGGCTGCCCCCACCTCTCTTACACTGCTACAGTTCCTACTTTTTCTATGTCAGCCCCCAGCCATGCTACAGGGCTTGAAATAAAGTTTTATTAAAGGAGATGCAACTTGTTCTGGCCCTTACCTGGAGCCACATGATGCAGATTTGCATAGGGGGAACCCTGGTCAGGCCAACCTACTTAGGAGGGGGTGGGGCTTAAACCCAGGTGTGTCCTTCCATCCATGCTTCCTTGGGAACGGCAAGTGTGCACACCAAATGCCAACCCTCTTGTCCCACAGTTGCGCGGACCAGTGTTCTGAGGAGAAGGAGTCTTCTCCACCCTTGCTGGTCATACAGCAGGCTCCAGCCTTGTGCAAGATCTCACAGAGGAGGCACTGCAAGAACTGCCTTTATAAAGAAGGCAGGCCTTGCTTCCACTGGCCTTCTGTTGGGGCAGTGGAGAAGAGGTGAATCTGGACAGGCAGCCATGGGGGGCTGATGGTGTGGTACCTGCAGAAATAAGACAGGAGGGACAAGAATACTTTTAGCTGCTGAAAAGTTTGGGTGGTCTTGCGAAAGTTGCCTGCATAAGGAAGCCGTGGCCCCGTTTGGTCACGGGGTGCAAAGGGCAGCCCTTGGCTCCCGCCTGACTAACACCCATGGATGGCCCTCGGGTCTTTGGCCAGTAGCCCACTGAGGAGGGATGGACTCATCTGGGGCTGCTCTCAGGTGCTCCAGTTGCGAGGGCAAGAAACAGTCTCTCTGCCTGCTCCTCCCCCCTGGCTATCTTTTCTGCCCCTCAAAGCGCAGCTGCCACTGTGCCAAGGTGGGTGCCAACATCTCCACAACCCTGCAGCAGTACAAACACCTCTCTCTTATGGGGCAAAATAACGGCCACGGGGTTGGAGCAAACTCCCCTCCTGAGTTTCCTAGGGACTGCCAGGTTCTGCATTGGCAAGGGAGCAGTGAAAAGACCCCTCCTGAAAACTGCCCAGCAGGGCTGAGAAGCCAGTCTGCCTTGTGAAGGAAGCACCCAGGCCAGGTCAGCCCCCCCCCCCCCCCGGTGGCAAGAGGAAGGAAGCTGCTGGTCCCTGCTGCTGGCTCTTGCAGAAGCCCTGCAGGTAGCCCTCCCGGGGACCAGGCGGGCTCCCAGCTGTGGTTGCCCTGCGTGCTGCGGTGCCGGCGCGGCCAAAGAGCAAGAGAAGGCTGGAGAAAGAACTTTAATGCACAGCAGCCACCAGCACCAGGAGCGTGGGGGGGGCGGCGGCTAGGTGAAGTAGTGCGGCCTCTTGACATTGATGCCGTACTCGGCCAGGGCCGGGGCCAGGTCCTCCATGGTCAGCGTGTACTTCTTGTCCTGGGGAGAGAGAGAGCTGGCACCAGCAGGCCCCGCACGCCTCCTGCCTGCCCGCCCAGCCACCCGAGCCCCACCTTGCTCTTGCTGCGAGAGCTGCCTGAGGCGGTGCCCTTCATCTTGCAGTGCTGCAGGGCGTCGTTGGCGATGTCTGAGATGAACTTCTGGGCGGCCAGCGAGATCAGGCGGATGCTGCGGGGGAGGGGCGGTCAGTCCCTGAGTAGGGGGAGGGGCAGGCCCCTCCCGGCCCTCCCCTCTCCCCGACTTACATGCGGGGGTCGGAGGCCTCGAAGCCCGCGCGGTTCAGGTAGTAGCCGGTGACGGCGTCCGGGATCTGCGGGGAGAGGCGGTCAGCACGTCCTGGCCACCCCGCGCCCGCCCCCGCCCGCCCCCGAGACCGACCGTGGGCGTGTAGTCCTCCAGCTGCAGCAGGAAGTCGACGAGCGGCGCGCTGGAGGCGGCGGGCTTGGCGTCCCCGTTGGCGGCGGGCGGCACGAAGACCCCATTGGGCACCGGGGGCCCCTCGGCGGCGGGCGGCACCGGCGGGGCGGCGGAGGCGCCTGCGGAGAAGAGCGGCGGGTCAGCGGCCGCGCGCCGCTTCCGGGGGGGGAGGGGAGGGGGAAGGGGGGCTCACCTCCGGCCCCCGCCGCGGCCCCCCCGGGGCTGGCCCTGGCGGCGTCCCCCACGACGGCGGCGGCGGGCAGGGGGGGGCGTGGGGGCGGCCGTCGGGGGCGGGGCGGGGCCGGGCTCGGGCTCCAGGACGCCGCCGGCGCTGCTGCTGCCGCTCATGGAGGCTCTGCCGCAGGACCGGAAGCGCCGCGCGCCCCGACGCCACTTCCTGCAGGAGGCTCCGGGGCGGGGCCGTCGCCGGCTGCTTCCGCGCCGCGCGCCCCGCAGGCGCTCCAGTCTCCGCGGGGCTCCGAGAGCGGCTGCAGGGGCCGGGCCTCGGAGGGGGCAGCCCGCTCCGCCTGCACCCCGGAGCTCGCCCCGGCGCGGCCGGAGAGTACTCGGGAGGTTGACGGGGCCCCGCGGCCGCTGTGGGGAGGCGCTGCGCACACGGCCCCGGCCCGGCTCAGGCTCCGCCGCCGAGGACTCGCCCGCCCGGCACCTCGGGGACCGCGGAGCGGGGGCGCAAGATGCCTGGCGTCGCGCGGGAGGCCACGCGTCCGGGGAGGCAGGGCACGGAGGGCCTCCCTCGACGCGCAGGCAGCCCCTGCTGCTCCAGACAGACCGAGGCAGGAAAGGCTGCTGCTTCCTGCAGCCCCCCCCCCCCGCCTCAGAGCAGCTGCTTTGGGGGCAACCAGACAGGAATCTGCTGTGCTCCAGAGACAGCCGGGGGCCACTGTTCTAGTGCCCCGTGCATGACTGCCTCTGGGGCATGTTTGGGGGGGGGTCTCCCTCCTCGTCCAGTCAGGCCTTAGACAGTGCTGGGGAGAGGTGGTGGTTGTGGTGCACGATGTGGGCACTGGGGAACGTTGTGGTGCACGACACTTGTGGGCAAGTGTAGCCAGGAGGCCAAATTTAGGCTATTAGGTAGGAAGCTGAAAGCCAGGACCTCAAAGGTAGCGTTCTCTGAAGTGCTACCTGTTCCACGCGCAGGGTCAGCTAGGCAGGCGGAGATCAGGGGTCTCAATGCGTGGATGAGACGGTGGTGTAGGGAGGAGGGGTTTAGATTCGTTAGGCACTGGGGAACGTTTTGGGACAAGCGGGGCCTGTACAAGAGGGACAGGCTCCACTTGAATGGAACCAGACTGCTGGCGCATAACATTAAAAAGGTGGCAGAGCAGCTTTTAAACTGATCCCTGGGGGAAGGCCGACAGGAGCTGAGGGGCATCCGGTTTGGGACTCCTCATCCCTATGGGATGAGGATGGGGTGGTTAGAGAACAACAAGACAAAGGCAGAGTAGGAGAAGAAATTGGGAAAGGTAGCATGATGGGATGTGATAGATGGTTTGGCACAGTGAGAGGATGCAGGGACAAAGGAGCAAATAGGCAGCCCACCCTGGGGCATTCCATGTACAAATGCTTTTATGCGAATGCCTGAAGTCTCCGAGCAAAGGTGGGAGAACTGGAATGTCTGGTGACAAGGGAAAACATTGACATAGCGGGCATAACGGAAATCTGGTGGAATGTGGAGAATCAGTGGGATACCACAATCCTGGGCTATAAATTCTACAGGAGGGACAGGGAGTGGTGCGTTTATTTATTTATTTATTTATTAGATTTGTATTCTGCCTTTCTCCTCGAAGGGCACCCAAGGCAGCTAACAATCAAGTTAAAATACAAGGCAACAGATAAACATTAAAAATACAAAACACTTAAAAACAATTAAAACAAGATAAAATACATAGCAGCAGAGTAAAAGCACGGAGTAAAAGACATAATTTATAAATTTGTAAAGACAGCCCTTATAGTGCCTCAAAGGCTTTCCTGAATAAAAAAGTCTTCAGGCCCCGCCGGAATGTTAATAAGGAGGAAGCTGCTCTCAATTCAAAGGGGAGGGAGTTTCATAGTGCAGGTGCCACCACCGAAAAGGTCGTTTCTGGCCAGCATTCCCTTCACCACTCTCAATGACGGCACAACCAACAGGGCCCCTTCTGATGACCTTAGAGAACGGACCAGATTATACGGATGGAGGCTGTCTCTCAAATACGCTGGTCCCAAGCCATTTAGGGCTTTAAAGGTCATAACCAGCACCTTGAATTCAGCCCAGAAACAGATGGGCAGCCAGTGCAGCCACCGGAGTAGCGGCGTGACAGTCAAACTGCCAACCCCCAGCAACTACCCGAGCCGCCGCATTCTGTACTAGTTGTAGCTTCCGGACCGTCTTCGGGGCAGCCCCATGTAGAGCATGTTACAATAATCTAATCTTGATGTCACTATGGCATGGACCACCGTGGCCAGATCCACCCGAGACAGGTACGGCCGCAGCTGGTGCACCAGCCAAAGCTGGGCAAAGGCACCCTTGGCCACAGTCGACACCTGGACATCCAGGAGGAGCTGTGAGTCTAGGAGAACCTGCTCTTTCAGGGGGGAGTGCAACCCCATTCAGAGCAGGGCGATAGTCCAGCACCCAAATTGTGGATTTCTGCACCAGGAAGACCTCTGTCTTGTCCGGATTTAATCTCAGCTTGTTCACCCTCATCCAGATCCTAACTGTCTCCAGGCAACACTCCAGGACAGAGACAGCCACCCTGGAGTCAGGTGGAAAGGAGAGATAGAGTTGAGTGTCATCAGCATACTGATGGCACCCAACTCCAAATCCCTGGATGACCTCTCCCAGTGGTTTCATGTAGATGTTAAACAACATGGGGGAGAATATAGAACCCTGCAGCACCCCACACCTCAAGGGCCATGGTGCCAAACAGGAGTCCCCCAGTACCACCATCTGGGATCTGTCAGCCAAGGACCAGAACTACTGCAAAACAGTGCCCCAGATCCCCACCTCAGCCAACCGTCCCAGAAGGACACGATGGCGTTGAAAGCTGCTGAGAGGTCCAAAAGGACTAGCAAGGATGCACTCCCTCCATCTAGCCCTTGGTGTAGGTCATCCACCAAGGCGACCAAGGCCATCTCCGCCCCGAAGCCAGATTGAAAGGGGTCCAGATAATCCACTTCATCCAGGATCCTCGAGCTGAGACGCCACCACCCGCTCGATCACTTTGTCCAGAAATGGGAGGTTTGAGACTGGCCGATAATTACCCAACATAGAGGGGTCCAGAGAGGGCTTTTTCAAGAGGGGGCAAACCACTGCTTGCTTTAATGCCAGAGGCACCACCCCCTCCCTCAAAGATGAATTTACTACCCTCTCTGTCCACTCAGCCAGTCCCTCCTGGGCAGATCTAACCAGCCATGCTGGGCACGTATCCAGTGGGCAGGCGGATGGCCTCACACTCCAAAGGAGTCTGTCCACATCCTCAGGTTCTACAAGCTGAAAAGAATCCCACAAAACAGGATTGACAGGTGCCACGGGGACATCACTAGACATTGTCAACATGGAGTCCAAGTCGTGGTGAATCCGAGCAATTTTATCCGCAAAGTGCCTGGCAAAGGTGTTGTAGCAGACCTCCGTGTGGTCCTCCTGATTCACTGATGGGGTCCGCTATGTGCAGACACGATAGTGGCAGAGAAGGAGTGCTTCGCTGCCACTATTGCCACAGAGTAGGCCCTGTAGTGGGCCTTAGCCTGTCTGGTCAGATCTGTCACAGATCTGTCACATCTTCCTCCACCGTCGCTCAAGACACCTACCCTGCTGCTTCATCATTCAAAGCTCCTTGGTAAACCAAGGAGCCACTTTGACTGCTGGCTGGGCAGCGCCGCTCAGGAGCAATCTCATCCACAGCCCTGTGTCCAGAGATCGACCAGAGCCTCAGACGAGTCACTGGCCTTAGCAGCAGCAAAATCCGCCAGAGCCCGCAGGAAACCATTTGGATCCATCAGTCTATGGGGGCAAACTATACAATAACGTCCTCCGCCTCTGCATAGACAGGTGGCCGCAACAAGTCTAAACCTTACCAGGAAGTGATCTGTCCATGACAACGGAGTGATGTTGATCTCCTCCACATCCAGATCACCATCTCTTTGCCTAGACAAAAACACCAGGTCTAGCATGTGTCCAGCCTCATGGGTTGGGGTAGAGATCTTTTGTGACAGGCCCATGGTTGCCAAGGCGGCCATGAAATCCTGAGCTGCGTCTACCTCTGGGGCCTCGGCGTGCACATTGAAGTCCCCCAACACCAATAGGCGGGGGCCTCCAATGCAACATCCGAGATCAACCCAGTCAGGGAAACTGTTGGGCAGCAAGGCGGGTGGTACACCAACAGAACCCCAATCCTGTCCCGCCCTTCCAACGAGACATACAGACACTCAAACCCAGTGAATTGCCGGACAGGGCTCCTGGCAAGGGAGATGGAATCCCGATACTCTATCACGACCCCCCCCCCCAGCTGCTGCACTACCCGGAAACCTGGAGGACAAAGCTGGGGAAGATTCACTCTCCCGCTTCATCCAACCAGGTCTCCGTAATACCAGCCAGATCAGCATCCTCACCCAGGATTAAATCCTGGATGAGACAAGTTTCATTGTTGACCTAATCCCAAAACCACCTCTCTTGTCCAATCCAGTACTGATAGCAGTGCACCACATCATTCCTTACCCCTCTCTCACAGAGGTGCAATCTCACCCACCTTCCAGCTCCCGTCTCTCACAGGGGCAGCCCTACTTCTCTCTTACTCCTGCATCAGGACTTGAATATAAGACAAGGGAGGAGGGGGCACCAACCCATAACATTCCCCGAAGGGTGCAGACCAGGCCAAGAACAGGGCAGTGTTGGACAGAAGTAATAGACTGCTAGCTGCGCCCACCATGATTCTTCAATCAGGCTGCTTGATCTGTTGGAGGTGGGGTGGCCATTTACGTTAAAGAAGGGATAGAATCCAGCAAAGTAGAGATTGAAGGCGGGTCCGACTCCACCGTAGAATCTCTGTGGGTTAAATTACCAGGCCTGTGGAGCAATGCAATACTGGGGGCGTACTATCGTCCTCCAGACCAGAAATCGGGAGGGGACCTTGAAATGAGGAAACGGATCAGGGAGGTGACAAGGAGGGACAGGGTTGTAATCATGGGGGACTTCAATTATCCTCATATAGACTGGGTCAATTTGTGTTCCGGTCATGAAAAGGAGACTGGATTCCTTGACATACTAAATGATTGTGGCTTAGAGCAGCTAGTCATGGAGCCCACCAGAGGACAGGTGACTCTGGATTTAATATTGTGCGGTATGCAGGACCTGGTTAGAGATGTCAATGTTACGGAGCCATTGGGGAACAGTGATCATGCTGTGATCTGTTTCGATGTGCACGTTGGGGGAAGAATACTGGGCAAATCTCTCACAAAAACCCTTGACTTCTGACGGGCGAATTTCCCTCAAATCAGGAGACTGGTTAGAAGGAGGTTGAAAGGGAAGGTAAAAAGAGTCCAATCTCTCCAAAGTGCATGGAGGCTGCTTAAAACAACAGTAATAGAGGCCCAACAGAGGTGTATACCATAAAGGAAGAAGGGCTCGGCTAAGTCCAGGAGGGTTCCTGCATGGCTAACCAGCCAAGTTAGAGAGGACATAAAGGGTAAGGAAGCTTCCTTCCATCAATTGAAGTCTTGCCCCAATGAGGAGTATAAAAAGGAACCTAAACTGTGGCAAAAGAAATGTAAGAAGGTGATGCGGGAGGCCAAGAGAAACTATGAGGAAAACACGGCCAGCAACATTAAGGGGAATAATAAAAGCTTCTCCACATATGGTAGAAGCAGGAAACCCGCCATAGAAGCAGTTGGCCCTCTAGATGGTAAGGGAGGGAAAGGGGAGATAAAAGGAGAGAAATTAAATGAGTTCTTTGCATCTGTCTTCACGACAGAAGACCTCGGGCAGATACCGCTGCCCAAACGGCCCCTCCTGACAGAGGAATTAAGTCAGATAGAGGTTAAAAGAGAAGATATTTCAGACCTCATTGATAAGTTAAAGATCAATAAGTCTTTGATGGCATCCACCCAAGAATTATTAAGGAATTGAAGAATGAAGTTGCTGATCTCTTGACTAAAATATGCAACTTGTCCCTCAAAACGGCCACAGTGCCAGAAGATTGGAGGATAGCAAATGTCACACCTATCTTTAAAAAGGGAAAGAGGGGGGACCCAGGAAACTATAGGCCGGTCAGCCTAACATCCATACTGGGTAAGATGGTGGAATACATCAAAGATAGCATCTCAAAACACATAGATGAACAGGCCTTGCTGAGGGAGAATCGGCGTGGCTTCTGTAAGGGTAAATCTTGCCTTGCAAACCTTTTAGAATTCTTTGAAAAGGTCAACAGGCATGTGGATGCGGGAGAACCCGTGGACATTATATATCTGGACTTTCAGAAGGTGTTCGACACGGTCCCTCACCAAAGGCTACTGAAAAAACTCCACAGTCAGGGAATTAGAGGGCAGGTCCTCTCATGGATTGAGAACTGGTTGAAGGCCAGGAAACAGAGAGTGGGTGTCAATGGGCAATTTTCACAATGGAGAGAAGTGAAAAGTGGTGTGCCCCAAGGATCTGTCCTGGGACCGGTGCTTTTCAACCTCTTCATAAATGACCTGGAGACAGGGTTGAGCAGTGAGGTGGCCAAGTTTGCAGACGTCACCAAACTTTTCCGAGTGGTGAAGACCAGAAGTGATTGTGAGGAGCTCCAGAAGGATCTCTCCAGACTGGCAGAATGGGCAGCAAAATGGCAGACACGCTTTAATGTCAGTAAGTGTAAAGTCATGCACATTGGGGCAAAAAATCAAAACTTCACATATAGGCTGATGGGTTCTAAGCTGTCTGTGACAGATCAGGAGAGAGATCTTGGGGTGGTGGTGGACAGGTCGATGAAAGTGTCAACCCAATGTGCAGCGGCAGTGAAGAAGGCCAATTCTGTGCTTGGGATCATTAGGAAGGGTATTGAGAACAAAAGGCTAATATTATAATGCTGTTGTACAAATCTATGGTAAGGCCACACCTGGAGTATTGTGTCCAGTTCTGGGAGCCGCATCTCAAAAAAGACAGTGGAAATGGAAAAGGTGCAAAAGAGAGCGACTAAGATGATTATGGGGCAGGGGCACCTTCCTTATGAGAAAAGGCTACGGCGTCTGGGCCTCTTCAGCCTAGAAAAGAGATGCCTGAGGGGGGACATCATTGAGACATACAAAGTTATGCAGGGGGTGGACAGAGTGGATAGGGAGATGCTCTTGACACTCTCACACAACACCAGAACCAGGGGACATCCACTCAAATTGAGTGTTGGAAGAGTTAGAACAGACAAAAGATTTCTTTACTCAGCGTGTGGTTGGTCTGTGGAACTCCTTGCCACAGCATGTGGTGATGGTGTCTAGCCTGGATGCATTTAAAAGGGGATTGGACAAGTTTCTGGAGGAAAAATCCATTATGGGGTACAAGCCATGATGTGTATGCGCAACCTCCTGATTTTAGAAATGGGTTAAGTCAGAATGCCAGATGTAGGGGAGGGCACCAGGATGAGGTCTCTTGTTCCCTGGTGTGCTCCCTGGGGCATTTGGTGGGCCGCTGTGAGATACAGGAAGCTGGACTAGATGGGCCTATGGCCTGATCCAGTGGGGCTGTTCTTATGTAAAAGGGGATTGGACAGGTGTCTGGAAAATTCCATTTCGGGTTACAAGCCATGATGCGTACGTGCAACCTCCTGATTTGAGAAATGGGCTATGTCAGAATGCCAGAAGCAAGGGAAGGCACCAGGATGAGGTCTTTTGTTATCTGGAGTGCTCCCTGGGGCATTTGGTGGGCCGCTGTGAGATACAGGAAGCTGGACTGGATGGGCCTATGGCCTGATCCAGTGGGGCTGTTCTTATGTTCTTAACTACAATTCCCAGGAAGCCTTGCAGGTCTCTTGTTATCTGGTGTGCTCCCTGGGGCATTTGGTGGGCCGCTGTGAGATGCAGGAAGCTGGACTAGATGGGCCTATGGCCTGATCCAGCGGGGCTGTTCTTATGTGATGCAGGTGAGAAACACGACTAGAAAGAATCCCAGCCACAGCATCCTGCCCCATCCCCCAGAGCCCAGCCTGACAGCCATATACCAGAAGCAGGTGACTACTTTGTCCATACACCAGAAGCAGGTAACTTTATTGTACTGCTGTTGCAACCCCCCCCCCCCCACTCTGTTCAACCTGAGATCTTCTCACGCATCAGCAATTAAGTTATGAAACAGAAAGTATTTCAGACTGTCCAGGTGAAAGCAGAAGCAAGCAACTTAATATTTCACACCAAAGCATGCTGAGAGATGCACTAGGACAGACTCTGCTGGGGGGAGGGCAGGGAGAAAAAGAAAAGTCAGTCTGGGAAGCTGGAACACAGACCCCTCAAATTCAATGCTGCTTTTTGACCACCTTTGGTAGGCGATGGCAACATTTCACTTTGTACCTGCTGCCCTGCATTCTTCAGTACAAGAACGGGGGGGGGGGGAGACAGGGGGGGAGAGATCGACACAAAACCCAAGGCTGGGAGTACTGCAGCCTCAGGCCCACTGCTGCTGTCCTTAGGTGCTGAATGTGAGGGCAGGATTTCTGCACCTGGAGGTGGGACCGGAGTAGGGGACACTCCTGTCACAGGGAGGAGAGGCTGGGCTGGACTGCACTCTGCAACCCCTCCTTTCGGTGGGGATTAGAAATGCACGGGGGGGGGACACCCCCCAAACACAAAACGGAAGGCTCCTGGGAGTAGCAATGGAGAGGCTGCCATCACCCTCCCCCCTTCTGGAAGGGAAGGAGAATGTGCTCTCACCTGTGCACGCTCTGCTCTTCCCTGAGATCCTGGTGCAGAACTTGCAGCCCCTCTTGCCCCAGCACCTGGTCCACTGCCTGTACAGCTGGGGGGCTCTGTCCGTGCAGAGCCAGAAGTGGCCAGTCTAGACCCCCTTCAGCAAAAGCCCTGCACTCCAGGCAGCAGTTGGGATAGGGAGAGTCAGACTGAGGAGAGGCCTCCTGGTTCCGCAGAGCACTGAAGGCAGAGACCCTCCCCCAGCCGAAGGAAAGCCCAGCCAGGAACGGCCAAGACTGCGAAGAGGGGGAGGAAACTGAGGCCCAGCAGCTGCTTTGCATGGCAGGCAGTGCTGCTGCTGGATTTTGCAGAGATTGTTCTTGGGGGAGGGTTGCTCTGTTCTGCCCCTGCCGCCAGGCCCCCCCTTTTCCCTAGCACTTTTTCTCTGGGGAGGAAGGCACAAGAATGGTTGTTCCTTGGGCTTGGGTAGAGCCTAGCTGCCCCCCTACTACAAATACATGGAAGTGCCATACACACCCAGAGACCCTCCCAGCACAAAGCTTGCCCCACCAAGGGGCACACACACCGCCCTTCACCCTCACAGAGTCCAACAGGTGGGCTACGCACACAGACTGCCCGGTGCTGAGGCCCCAGCCACCCACAGGATTACTGGACCAGCAGGGCACGCAGCAGCTCTGGGAAGTTGGGTGTCCCCCACCCTGTGACCGGATCCCAGGAAGGAGCAGCACAGAAGCCCTGGCCCTGCACAGTGGCGTCCAGGCACGAGAGCTGGCATCCTTCGGTCACCTGGAAGGCAAGAAAAGCAGGGCAGTGAACCAGGGCCAGCCCTCCCCTCTCCAGCAGAGCCTAGCCGCCTCCTCCCCAGCAGAGCGGAGGCCCTGGAGAAGCAGTGACCCAGACAGACAACCACGGGCAGTCCAAGGCCAAGTGCCATGCGGCAGCCTAGTCCCACCCCGACAGGCCCAGCCCCACTCCTGGCAGCACTCACGTCGTAGAGGGCAGGGCTGCTGCCTTGTGCCTGGAGCTGGTAGAGAGCAGGGTTCAGGAACCCTAACGGTGCGAGTCCTTGCTGAAGGCGCCTGTCGTTGATCAGAGCCACGATGCCACCCAACACAGGAGTAGAGGCCTAGTGTAGGGAGGACAGTGGCGTGAGCTGGAGCCAAGCCCTCCCCAGCAGCTGCTGCCATCGCTGAGGCAGAGCCAGGACGGGTTCTCACCGAAGTGCCAGACACCCAAGGCACGGGGATGCGGTTGATCACCACCCAGTAGTTGTCAGACAGCGCAGCCAAGTCGGGGTAGGCTCTGCCACTGTGGTTGTAGTAGGACGAAGGAGGCAGCTTGGACGCCGTGCTCAGGAACCTCCTCACTGCACTCACCTGCAGCCGGAGGGAGTGGAAGGAGAGGGGGTGAGGCAGGGGGCCTCTGGGCACAGCACACGCTCTGGGATTCCTGGAGGTGAAGCCTTGCCTGTGAGACCTGACCCCAGCCCGTCCTTCACGAGATCCCACCACAGCCGCCACCCAGGCACTGGGAGCCACAGGCAAGCCATGACCAGCTGGCATGGGGCGAAAGGGGGTCACGGCAGGGCTGCAGACTTACTTGGTAACTGGGCATGGGGAAGACATTGCTGAAACCTCCACCACTGATATAGTCTGTAACCTCGGCGCTCACCAGGAAGGGATGCCGGAAGGACGTTCCACCCACGGTGGTCACATACGGGCTGTGAGCACAAGATTCAGAAGCACCATGATTCTGGTCCCAGGGCCCCAGCAGGAGGCTGCCATGTTCCCCAACCACCCAGGTGACTCCAAAAAGACACCTGGTGCTCTCGGCAGCCAGTGCAAAGCTCTGCAGCAGCACCAGAAGCTGCTGCAAGCGGAGGCTCCTCACACGATGCCTTGTGGGCTAACCAGCACCACGGTGAAGGAGAGTGCAAAGGTGGCCGAACCAGCGCTGCCAGCGAGCACCGCTCTCAGTGGTTCCAGGACAGCCTGGAGCGAGGTGAGAGCAGAGGACTGTCCTGGCTCCAGCCCACTCCACACTCTTATAACTGACCTAACAAAAGGACACAGGGCGGCCCTATAAAATCTGGGGATGACACCAACCCAGGACGGGGGGGGGGGTATAGTTAACACTCTGAATGGTCAAATTGGGATTCCAAACTATGCAACAGGCTCCATCGCTGGATGCAAAATGACGAGACAAAGTCCAACAGAGACACAAGTAAAGTTCTGCAAACAGGACCAGAAGATCCAAAGGAAGGGCGGGATGGGAAACCTGGGCTTGGCAGCACATACGAAGAAGCCTCGGTGGGATGGCTGAGCGGCAGCCTGCACAGCAACCCTCGGTGCTCACGCTGGGCTGCATCAGTCAGGGCCTCCGCCAGCTAGCTCCACTTGGAACACCGCGTCCAGCTCTGGGCACCATATTTTAAGGACAAGGCTGAAGCAGGTTCCAAAAAGGACAATACGGTGAGGGGCCTGTAAGCCAAATCCTACCAGGGACGGATAAGAGGACGTGCAGTGAAACCCAGAGAAGACTCAAGGAGGACACGAGGGGGCACCTGTTTCTGGTGGGTTAGGACTGCACAGAGCAGGGAGCTGGACTGCAGCAGGGGCCTCCAAACCCCGGCCCAGCATGCGAGACAAGCCGTCTGGGCGTGGCACTTTCTGTTCCGCACTGCAGCCGCCTTTCTGCTCTCCTGATCGTCCCGCAGATGCTGGGCAACAGCTTCCAATGCCTGTTGCCCTAGACACCTCTGTGCCCCTATTTCTGCCAAGCATGAAACAGTGGGGACGACGAGGTGAGCAGAAATGTGGCTATGGCGCGGAACAGCGGGCCACGGTTTGGAGACTGCTGAACTAGATGCCCTCCAAGGTCCCTTCCAACCCTGATGTTCCGTGCTCTTTGCTTGCAAGGCGGGCACGACCTCTCTGAACAGGGAGATGATCAGGAGTTTCCTCCTTCTCCACTTCAGGGCAAACACCCGTTCGGGGGGGTTGTGGTGGTGGTGTATTCAGTGCACTATTCAATATCTGCTGCATGAGAAACCATCGCCCTGAAAAGCTCAGTATTTAGGACCTCACGCTTTCGGAGAGGACTGGAGGTGCTGTCAGGGCAATGTCTGAACAGGTGAAGACAGTGCTGCCTACGCTCATGGGCCGCGCTTCGTTGCCACACCCACCACGGCAGTGCCGGAGGACACACACGCTACGCTAGAGCCACTACTGCTCATTACCTGGAGGCTGGGAAGCTGGGTCGGAAGACATGCTCCCCCCCTGTGGCCTTCCTGCAACCGGCTCCAGAGTCACCTGCGCAGAACGAGAGCAGGAAAGTGTGGTCTGGTCACTTCAAGGCGAACTGCACTCCACAGCAGCTTTTCGCCCTCAAAACACACCAGCTGCACCCTTCGGATGCATTTCATCCCGACCCGCTGCTGTCCTGCCTTTGCAGGCAGCCTCGTGCACTGTTATTTTTCACTGCCCCTGTCCAGCCTCCACTGGGACCAGCCAGGGCCTGCTGGGCAGCTTGTGGCCCACACACCTGGCTCAGCCTGGGCCCTTGGCAGGAGGCTGCCCCCTGCTTTGGAAAATGATTCCTTCCTCTGCTCAGGGCTGGGCTTTTTCCAGCACCTTCTACCAACTTTCCAACTTGACATTTTTAATGTGCTAATTTGAAGCTACCTTGTAAGCTTCTCTAACATTGAAAGAGGAGGTACAAATGTTTTGAAGAAAAACAAGCTTTTCCAGTAAAAGTACTTGAGTGGCCTTTGGCACAAAAACCTAATTGCATTGGATAAAAACTCTTCAAAGCATCAGAGTCTCCCTTAGTCCCTCTATCCAGCCCAGGCATCACTTTGAGATCAGCTTCAACACACAGCCTGGAAATCACACTCTTGTCCAGAAGGGCAGCAGTGCCCCACCCCACTGTTTCCACCTGCCAGAAGGGAGGGGGCCAGATGTGCCCTCTCATGGGCGTGAAATCTGTGCAGGAGACCACAACAGAGAAGCTCTTGCTGCTTCCAGCTTCCAGCGCAGGCTTATCTGACTAAAAGCAGCTGCTAGAGCAAGGCCACTTGGCAGATCTCAAGAGGCACAGCAGGAGAAAGCACACTTGGGGAAAGGGGGCCCAAAGGAAAGACGTCCCAAAGCCAGCAGTCTTTCGCTGCAAGCAACCACCAGGGAACCGGGGCTGGAAGCCAGCCAGCTGACCCTGGCTCAGGCTTGCCGGCTCTTGGTCAACCCGTCCCCCGCAGCCTGCCCTGAGAGGCACACGAGTGGGAGGGCAGCCCCTTCAACCTACCTGAGGCAAACAAGATGCTGATCCCCCGAGCACCTGCCTTCATGAACTCAACATTCACCCGCTCCATGTAGGCCCGCGAAAGGCTGTCCTCATCATCGCCGTAGCTCACTGAGTGGACCCACGGCAATGCCGACAGGTTGCTGAGCAGCAGTAGCCAGTCCAGGAAGGGCTCCTGGCTTTCGTGCCTCCCTAGTTGCAGGAGGAGGAGGAGGAATCAGTGGCTGGGAGGGGGGGTGTTAGTTCAGTACACAGAAGGCAGCCAGGACTAGGGAGTCTGCAGGCAGAGACACACACGGGGTTAGAGGGAGACACACGGGGTTAGTGGTTGAGTGGAAGCCGCCAGCAGCCACTTCAGAGGCTCTGCAGAGTCCAAGAACTCGGGATCTCCAGGAAGACGTAGCTGTGCTTTGTAGAGACCATGGCATGCTCCTGTTTCTGCCAGCAGGTACAGAGAACTACACAAGCTGGTGGCCCTTTGGGGGGAAAAGGTGCCTGACCTGGAGGCACGTTGAGCCACCCTAGCATTCCAGACAGGGTAAGGTGCTTCTAGATAGAACAGAGGATGCCCTTTTGACAGTGCCGGAGAACACACGGGCTTCGACCACGGAGGATGACTGCCACAGGCAAGAGAGCAGCCACAGAGGAAGCTCACCCAAAGCCAGCAGTGCAGCCTTCTTAGTCTGGAACTGAGCAGACACTTCCAGGGCCACCTGCCCCAGTCCCTGGAACCATGGCAGAGGGTGATGAGACTCCAGTGCAGGAAAGAACTTTTGCTGCTGCCCTGACGAAGCACAAGAGACGGGCAGTAGGGGTTGAAAGCTCTCCGCCAAGAGGGGCACAAGATGCCACCTGCCAGAGGTTGCCGAGACAGGTCAGGCTCAAAGTCCACGACCTGTGCCTACCGATTCACACGAGGGCTCTCAACACATCAGGCACAGCCGCAAGCAGATCGGAAAGGGCAGCAAGGAGGATCTTGGCTGGGAGGTGAGTGCAGCTGGCATGCAGGCTGCATCTTCAACTAGACTCCCAGCATGCCAAGGGGAGGCAAAACAGTGGAAGCGAGTGGATGGCAATGCAGGGAGGCGACGTGATGTTGAAGGCTGGAAAAGAGAATGCAGGTGGTGTGGAAGCCCCTGGGAAGTGTCGGGGGACATACAGGGAGAAGAAGACGGGGGTTAGATAAGAACAGAAGACGAGCCCTGCTGGATGAGGGCCAGGTTCCATCTAGGCCAGCTTCCTGTATCTCACAGCGGCCCACCGGATGCCTCAGGGAGCACACACAAGACCACAGCATCTCGCTACCACCTCCCTGCATCTGGCGTTCGATTTACGCTCACACCCCCTGCAAAGACACCAGACTGCAATTGGGTTTAACTTCTGCTATTAATTAACACAGTGACCAATTTTTAATGCATGAAACCTACAGAATATACCTTCCCACCCTTGCCAGTCCGGGGGAGGCAAAAAAACTGCCATCCATGGCCAATCTGGATGATAGAATAAAATTCCTGCCTGGCCCTCCTAATGAGCAACCAGCTAATCTCGGTCTGTACACACCCATCATGGCTTGTAACCTGTGATGGAATTTTCCTCCAGAAATCTGTTCAATCCTGTTTTAAAGGCATCCAGGCTGGATGCTGTCACCACATCCTGTGGCAAGGAGTTCCACAGACCAACCAGATGCTGAGTAAAGAAATATTTTCTTTTGTCTGTCCTAACTCTTCCGACACTCAATTTTAGTGGATGTCCCTGGTTCTGGTGTTGTGTGTGTAAAGAGCATCTCCCTATCCACTCTGACCATCCCCTGCATAATATTGTATGTCTCAATCATGTCCCCCCAAGTACCTCTTTTCTAATCTGAAGAGCTTCAAGCACTGCAGCTTTTCCTTATAAGGGAGGTGCCCCAGCCCAGCCCAGCCCAGCCCAACCCAGCCCAGCCCAGCCCAGCCCAGCCCAGCCCAGTCATCGTTTTATCATTTTAGTAGCTCTCTTCTGCACCTTTTCTAGTTCCACTAAGTCCTTTTAAGATGTGGGGACCGGAACCGAGCACAGTACTCTAGGTGCGGCCGTACCATCAATTTGTTCAATGGCATTATAATATTGGCTGTTTTATTCTCAATCCCTTTTTAAATTATCTTTAGCATGGAATCGGCGTTTTTCATTGCCACTGCATATTGGGCTAACACTTTCATTGAGCTGTCCACCACCACTCCAAGATGTCTCCCCTGAGCTGTCATAGACAGCTCAGAACCCATTAGCCTATACATGGGGTTTGGATTTTTTACCCCAATGTGCATTACTTTATACTTACCTACACTGAAACGCATCTGCCATTTTGCTGCCCATTCTGCCAGTTTGGAGAGATCCTTCTGGAGCTCCTCACGATCTCTTCTGGTCTTCACCACTCAGAACTAAGTTTAGAGTCATCTAAATCTCACTGCTTCACCCTGCCTACAGGTCATTTATGAACAAGTTGAAAAGCACCGGTCCCAGGACCGACCCCTGGGGCACACCTTTTCTCACCTCTCTCCATTGTTAAAACTGCCCTTATGAGGAAAGGCTACAGCATTTGGGGCTCTTCAATCTAGATTCAGGTCTAGATTATGTCCCCCCTCAGGCGCCTCTTTTCTAGACTGTAGAGGTGCCTAAAAAAGAGGCACCTGAGGGGGAACATGATTGAGACATACAAAAACATGCAGGGGGATGGATAGAGAAACACTCTTTCCCTCTCACATAACACCAAAACCAGGGAACATCCACTAAAAGTGAGTGTTGGGTGTGTTAGGACAGACAAAAGAAAATATTTCTTTACCCAGCGTGTAATTAGTCTGTGGAACTCCTTGCCACAGGAAGCGGCAATGGCATCTCACCTAGATGCCTTTAAAACAGGATTGGACAAATTTCTGCAGGAAAAGTCCCTCATGGGTTACAAGTCATGTTTGGTATGTACAAGCTCCTGACTTTAGAAGCAGACTACCTCAGAATGCCAGGTGCTGGGGAGGGCACCAGGATGTTGTCTTGTGTGCTCCCTAAAGCACTTGGTGGGCCACTGTGAGATACAGGAAGATGGACTAGATGGGCCTTTGGTCTGATCCAGTGGGGCTTTTTATATTCTTAGGGGAGCGCTATCCATAGCTTCAGCTGCCACCACACTCACGAGGAACCCAAGAAGGACCAGATGCACTGTTCGAGGAAGGTAAGGGCAATCCAAGAGGCATTCTTGAAAGTTGGCGAGATGAGGAGGCGCACTAATCGAATGTGGCCATCGAGGGGCACAACTTGCTCAAGGACGAACACAGCAGAGGGTCAGTGGGACCGCGTTGCGTGCAAGGGCGCTTACGTCTGTGAAGGGGGAGGGAAAGGCCAGGCACAAGCATTTGGGGTGACATCCAACGGGAAGGAGGTGACAATGGCTGAGGAGGCGGCTGCAGGCCGCCTTCCTGGAAGGAGGACCGAGGTGAGGCCTCCTGGAGCACATGGCCTCCCTGCCAAAGAAGTGGGCTGAGGCAGTAACAGGAGACCTCAACCACCCGATACTATCTTTTGGGGCAAAGAGTGAGCGGCTGGATACTGTGGGCCCTCTGCATCCGCAGGGCTGGATTCCAAGCTCTGCACGGACGCTCCAGCCACGCTGTACGTACCGCAGACCGACTGCAGGAGAAATCGGGGAGAGGCAGTCGGCACACTGCTCAGCAGCGTCCTGAGAAGACTGGCTGGCTTCCAGCCGGATCAGGCAGTCACCACCACCCTGAGGAGGAGACCAGGCAAGCAGGCAGCCTGATGCTGGGGCGATGCCCACCCCAGGGAGGGCTCTGACAGCTGGCTGGACTGAGGCGTGCCCCATGGAGCTGCCTGCCAGCAGATGGAGGGGCAGTGCCGCCTCCATTCCTGCAGCCACTGCCCTGTGCCTACTCGAGTCTTTGCGTTCTCTTTACGGAGTAGCAGAAACAACTTTTTTTCCCAAATACTGTATTTTTTGAAGCGCAGTTGGCTGAATCTGTGGGTGCAGGACCTGCGGATTTGGCAAGCCCACTGCAGACGCTCACCGTGCTTCAAAATGTAAAAGGGGGAACCGGGAGACTGGCTACCTTGGACCTCGTCCTCATGGGGTGGGCAGGGGGAACTGGCTAATGAGGTAAAGGCGGAAGAAATTTTGGGAGCAAGAGACCAGGTCCTGGTAGGACCATAATATGCGAGGGGGGGCAGTCAAGTGGAGTGGGGCAGATACCCTGGGACTTCAGGAAAGGATGACAGAAATACTGGAGGGGGAGAAGAGGCTCAGGATAGGTGGGAGAAGGAGGTTCTTAAGACGCTACCTCAAATGACTTTGATCAGGAAGGAGAGAGGCAGGTGCCTAAAGAAACCAGACTGGCTCCACCAGAAGCTTGATGAAGGAGTGGGCACCTAAAAGGGACAAATACAGGAAGCTGAAGGAGGGATAAATGGGCAAAGTTGAACAGAGGCATCTAACTGAAGGGGGGGAGGATCAGGAGGTCCTAAGAACATCAGAAGAGCCCCGCTGGATCAGGCCAGAGGCCCATCTAGTCCAGCTTCCTGTATCCCACAGTGGCCCACCAAATGCCCCAGGGAGCACGCAAGACAACAGACACAACCTGCGGCCTGGTGCCCTCTCCTGCATCTGGCAATCAGAGGCAGCCTGCCTCTAAAACCAAGAGCTTGCACATACCTACTATGACTTGTAACCCGTAATGAACTACTCCTCCAGAAACTTGTCCAATTCCCTCTTAAAGGCATCCAGGCAAGGTACCATCACTATTTCTTGTGGCAAAGAGTTCCACAAACTAAGATGCCATCACTACTTCCTGTGGCAAAGAGTTCCACAGACTAATTACACGCTGGGTAAAGAAATATTTTCTTCTGTCTGTCCTAACTCTTCCAACACTCAATTTTAGCAGATGTCCTCTGGTTCTGGTGTTCTGATGTCCTCTGGTTCTGGTGTCCTCTGGTTCTGGTTAGAGTGTAAAGAGCATCTCCCTATCCACTCTGTCCATCCCCTGCAAAATTTTGTATGTTTCAATCATGTCCCTAGGAGGACAGGTTGAAAGAGGTGGGCATGCTGAGTTGCAGGACAGACAGTCAAGAGGAGACATGATAACTATTATAGTGTTTCTCACTACAGAGAAACACTACAAGTGTTTCTCACTTATAGAGAAACAGTGTTTCTCAGGACCCACTAGGTGGGTCACAAGCCAATTTCAGGTGGGTCCCCATTCATTTCAATATTTTATTTTTACTATATTAGACTTGATGCTACCATGGTATGTGACTGCATTTGGGGGAATGTTACAGGTCTGTACTTTTAACAAGCTACTATATATATTCTTTTAATAATCATTGTAAATAGGACTTACTCCTGTGTAAGTGTGGGCAGGATTACAGCCTAGGATTGTTAAAAATTTTCCTGCTTGATGATGTCATTTCTGGTCATGACATCACTTCTGGTGGGTCCTGAGATTCTCATTCTGAAAAGTAAGTCCCAGTGCTAAATGTGTAAGAACCACTGATCTATAAATATCTGAGGAGCTGACATGTGGAAGGAGGAGCAGATTTGTTTTGGGTCGTTTCAGAAGCCTGGACCAAGACAAACTACGAGGAAGATTAAACCTCGGGAAGAACTTCCAGAAAGTACCAAGCATTGGCAGCAGAGGTCTGCCTTGGAAGGTGGCGGATGCCATCACTGGAACTTTAGGCAGAGGCTGAAGAGTCACATAGTCAGGATACTGTGGCTGTGGGCAGGCTGCCTGCGCAAGGGGCTGGAACAAGTTGCAATTCATGGCTAGGGCTGTTAATGGAGAAAACAGTTTGAGAGGACTGGGCCTTTTTGAAGCGCGAGACGCCAAACAGTGTCGCAAACAGTTCCCTTGTCTGAGGAGACAAGTGAGGAGACAACTGAGGAAACCGGCAGAGCTGCAGAAAGCACTTGCGGAAAAAGCCTGTGTGAAAAGCAGGAGGGGCAGTTGGCTAAGGGAAGGCGCAGGGCCTCCCCTTGTTCTTCTCCTGTGACCCAACCTGACTGCTGCACCAATGAAGAACCAGGGGCAGGTCACCAGAGGAATCTGGGGAGGGAATCCCCACTTGCTTTGAATGAACTCACATCCCAGGGTCTTGAAGGAGCTGGCAGGCAGGTGCGATCTTGTGGCCACTGCCTGTAGTCCTTGACAACTTTGCCCTGCAAACTGGGCAAGAAGCACTTTCTCAAGGGGTACTCCTCTTAGCAGGGGCAGAGCAGCTGTCCCTCTTCACTCCAGCACGTTGTCTCTTCTAGTGGCTGTTTTGCTGGTGATCTTTGGCATGGATCAGGAGCCCTTCTGGGACCAGGAGCTATTTTGTTATTTGATTTTCTCTATAAACCACACTGTGAGCTTTTTTGTTGAAAAGCAGCATTCAAATATTCTAAATGACAACTTGTGGAGAATGGGTGAGGTGCCCAAATACTGGAGACAAGCAAATGTCGCCCCGTCTTTAAAGAAGGAAGACCCAGGAAACCGTGCATGTAGAATGTAATGGGACAATTTCCATCACCCATCAGTTCACCAAGAACAAGTCATGCCAGACAGACTGACTCATCTGGCAGAGCATGGGAACTTGGTGGACAGAGAGCAGGACTTCAGCTAGGCATGTAACAGGCAGCCCAATCCTATCTTGTGCTGGAACAGGCCGGCCGGCCGGCCTGTGCTGTATCCAATGCAAGTTTGCAACTGAGGATTGTCTGTCTGACTCTATACTGTATGAGTCAGATCTCATTTGGAATACTATGTCCAGTTTTGATAAGGACACCAATAAGCTTGGGCAGGTTTCAAGAAGGACAAATAATACAGTGAGGGGCCTGGAAACCAAGACCATAAAAGAGCTTGTAGTGTCACCTGGAGAAGACTCAGGAGAGGTGTCACCTTCAAATGTCTGAAGGGCTGTCATGCAGATGGGGAGGCTTGCTTTCATTGGTTTGTGAGGACAGGACAAGTTGAAATTACAAGGAAGTAGACTTGGATAAACACGAGGAAGAATTTCTTAACTGCAGGAGCTACCTGGCCCTAGAATAGTCTAAAGCTGTGTCTTGAAGAGGCTGGCTGGCCACCTGTTGCCTGCATGGAGCAGAGGATTGGATGAGATGACTTCTGCCCTAATCAGACCTCACTTGGTGTGCTGCCTCCATTTCTAGGCATCACATTTTAAGGACACAGATAAGCTAGAGCAGTGCAGAGCAACCAAGGGTCTGGAAACAGTTCTAGGAGAGGCCTGGCATGTGTCAAGCTGCTTACGCCCTGCACTGCATCTGACACACTGCTGGTCCTTAAAAAATGTGGATTGGGGAGGATAAAGTAGGGGAGACCCACATTACTGTTGAAAAGGGCAAAGAGGGGAGGAGAGAGGCTGAATCCCTAAGCCAAGGAAGCAGAGCAAGGAGCCAAGCACCTGGGTACCTGCGTTGCTGAAGACCCAAGTGGAGATGTTGGCCCCTGTGCTCATGAGGTACTCCACATCCAGACTGGCCTCCACACCAGCCTTGCCTCGGCCTTGATGCCCCATGACTTGGTCCACACTGGAGCGGTGTGCGAAGCCTCCTCCAAAGAGGTTCATGAATTCAGCCAAGTCTGCCTGGTGGAAGTACTGCTCCAGGAACTGGGAGGAGAGAGGAGAGCGTCACCATTGACATCCTTGGTCGAGGGGAGTGGGGCTGTGGTTGATGCAGCTCACAGGCCTGGTGGGACACTTGTGGCATGGGATGGATGCGCACTTGTTTCCTTCTTCGACGGTGAACTTCACCATTCTTGTCTCCAGCCCTTCCCACGCAGGCTGGGCGAAGAGAGAGCAATCACCAAGCCACTCAGTGCCGCCAGCCCCCAAGGAAGAAGGGGAGGAGCTGCAGTCTCACCTGGGCACAGGCCTGACTGTTGTTGGGAGTGGCGCCCACATCCCTGTCTGTCAGGTTGTATCGCTTGCGGATCACGGCCGGTGTCACACCCAAGTGAAAGGTGAGCAGCTCAGAGCGCTGCGGCAGTGACTTCTCCGTGGCCCAGGCCCGACTGATCACCTTCCGTTCAGCTGGGAACCGGTGAAGGCCACCCACTGAGCATTGGAAGAAAGAGAGAGAACTGGGCCAGGGAGCATATTTGCGGCCCCCCAACGTGGATGGGCTTCCTGCAAGGTCCCTCCTCGTTCTGTCAGAACCAATTCTGTGATGTGGAGGGACTCAGGGCCCAATCCTACCCTACTTTCCAGCACCTGTGCAGCCGCACTGCAGCCCGGGAAGAGACCTCTGTGACTGCCTCCCCACCACAGGATGCAGCGCACGCCCCATTGGCACAGCTGCACCAGCACTGGAAAACTGGATAGGATTGGGCTCTCAGACTCTGACCCTGCCCAACCGCAGGCACTCCCGAGAGAGCATCAAAGAAGCCTTTGGGTATGCCTAGAGAGAGGACTCTCCAAAAGGCCCTCACAACCCAGGCAAGGATTGGGGAAAACAACAGAGCCTTCCAAGCTCTGCTTCCAGGGGGCCTCTCGGTACCTCCCAGTTTCCCAGATCTTCTATACCGAAATCCACGTGTCCTGCCAGCTCCTCGTGCAAAGTGTAGGGGAAAGGGGACCTCACAACACTGCGCTCGCCGTTCACGTAGCGATGGAACTGGGCGCCCGGGAGTAGCTGCTCTGCCTTGCTGCACAGAGAAGACACGGAATCAGCTTGGGGCAGGGGGCACTACTGCACCTGCTCTTTGCAGAGCATTGGACACCCAAGTCAAACCCGTCCTTCCCAACTCACCCTGCTGGCACGAGACACTGCAGGAAGTCCAGGGTGCTCACCCCCCTGCAGTCTCGGATGCCGTAGGCTTCCAGCCACTTGTGCACAGTGTCCAGTGTGAGAGCAGAAGGCCTGACCAGGGACTGCACCTCTGCCAGCGACAGGAACCGCCCTGCAAACAAGACCGGAGCCAAAGGGAGCAGGTGCTTTTCCACCCTGAGAGGGCCTGCTGCTGCACCCCCTTTGCACCTCCTTCAACCTGAGAGGGCACCTTGGCCCAAGGTGCGCCTTACGGCCAAGACAGAGCCCCGATTCACCTGCGCCACCCATCCTGTTGCTGTAACTTGGTGCTCAGCTCGGCAAACATAGAAAGCAACGGATGCTTCTTGCTCCCTTGAAATGAGTCACGTGCGTCTCCACCAACGCCAGTACACGCCGCACTACTGGAAACCCGAAGGCCAGACTGTGGCACCAGGGTTCGCTGCGCTGGTTTCACCCCAGTCTTCCTATCAGGACTTCGCTAAAGAACCCCTCCTGGCAAAACTACAGTCCCCATAGTCCCCTGGGGAAGCCAGGCTCCTCCACAAGCCTCTTCTCCAACCCAGGCTAGCTATCCAAGGCTGCCTGCTTTTGAGCCTTCAGCCTGCCTCCTTAGACTCCCATCTGCAAGGCAAAGACACCCAGGTGAGCGGGGGGGGGGGGGCGCAGTGGCCAGGACTGTCGCCATACTGGAGGGGTACCGCCTGTGCCTGGTCCAGCCTTTCGCCACGAGAGCCTTCTGCCCAGCAGGGCACCTGCCTCTGCTGCGCAGCCAGAGGCCTGCCCAGAGACCAGTGAGGCAGAGGGCAGGACAGGGGATCGAGGCCAGGACTGGCGCAGCACTTGAGGGGCACTGCCTGCACCTGGTCAGCCTTCAGCCCAGCAGGGCACCTGCCACTGCTGCCCAGCCCAAGGTCTGCCAAGAGGGCAGTGAGGCAGAGGGCAGGGCAGGGCAGGGGGTTGAGGCCAGAACTGGCCAGCACGGGGGGGGGGGGCACTGCCTGCGCCTGATCCAGCCTTGCGCCAGGAGATCCCGGAAGAAGCCTGAGCCCAGCCCAAGGTCCGCCCAGAGGCCAGAGAGGCGAGCGCAGTGCCGGGTCCCCCCAGGGCCCCGCTGCCGCGGGACGGGCAGGCTGCAGCCCTCCTCCCGCCCGGAAGAGGCAGCCACCTCTGACGCGGGCTCCGCTCCAGCCTCTGCAGGAGCCGGGCCCGCGGCCGGAACACCGCCCGGAGAGCGGCCTCGCCTCCCGGTGCCTGCCGGCTCAGGGCCGGAGGGCGGCGCACTCGCCCGCGGGAGCGCCAGTGCGGGGAGGGCCGTCCCCGGCTCGCGGAGTGCCGCGCGCGGGCTCCACAGCGCCCCTCCGCGGCAGGCTGTGGCCGGGCCCGCCCGTCGGGGAAGATGCGCGCAGAGTCCGTGGGCGGGCGAGGGGGCTTACCGTAGCGCGCCGAGCCCGGCGTCGAGACCTCCCGCAGCAGCTCGGCCAGGCGCGCCACGTTCTGCTGCCGGAGCGCGAGCGTCAGGCTCAGCACCTCGGAGGCGGCCACGCGGCCCGCGCGCCTCCAGCCGTCGGGGAACCTGCGGAGAGGGGGGCAGGAGGCGTTCAGTGGGGGGCGGACAGGCGCGCGGGCGGGCGGGCAGGGGCGGCTGCTTCTGCTGCTCACCGGAAAGGCTGGTCCGGCTCCGGGGCCCACCGCGCGGCGGCCAGGCAGAAGCCGAGGCAGGTCCAGGCCGCCAGGCACCTGCAGGAGGGGGGAGCGGAGGTCAGCGGGCTCGCTCGGGCTCGCCCCCCGCCGGGCCGGGCTCGCCCCCCGCGCCTTACCGCAGTCCCAGGCGTCCCATCGCGCGCAGCCTCTGCTCCTGGCGGGCGCGTGGGCGGGCGCGAGTCACGCGCTGCGGGCCGGGCCGGGGCGGGCGGGCGGCGCTCCGCGGGGAGGGCGGGGAGGCGGCCGGGCGCAGTCCCCGCCCGCAGGGGGGAGAGCGCGCTCTGGGACGCGGGCGAGCAGGCGGGGCTGCTGCGGCGCGGGAGCCGGCAGCGCGCGAGCCCTGGGGCGGCTCCTCCCCACCGCGGCGGGGGTCCTACTGTGTTGTTTGGAACTTTGTCCTGCCAGGTGATGCTGAGAATGCGTCGGAGGCAGCGCATGCGGAAAGCGTTCAGTTTCCTCTCCTGTTGTCCTGGCAGAACAAAGTTCCAAACAACACAGTCCTGGAACGTGCTGGAATCCCTAGCATGTATGCACTGCTGAAACAGAGACGCCTGCGTTGGCTCGGTCATGAGAATGGATGATGGGCGGATCCCAAAGGATCTCCTCTATGGAGAACTCGTGCAAGGAAAGCGCCCTACAGGTAGACCACAGCTGTGATACAAGGACATCTGCAAGAGGGATCTGAAGGCCTTAGGAGTGGACCTCAACAGGTGGGAAACCCTGGCCTCTGAGCGGCCCGCTTGGAGGCAGGCTGTGCAGCATGGCCTTTCCCAGTTTGAAGAGACACTTTGCCAACAGTCTGAGGCTAAGAGGCAAAGAAGGAAGGCCCATAGCCAGGGAGACAGACCAGGGACAGACTGCACTTGCTCCCGGTGTGGAAGGGATTGTCACTCCCGGATTGGCCTTTTCAGCCACACTAGACGCTGTGCCAGAACCACTTTTCAGAGCATGATACCAGAGACTTCCGAGACTGAAGAATGCCAGTGTGGGCAGCAATATGGCAGATGCTTTTCAATGTAAGTAAGGGTGCAATCCTAAACAATTTAGGCTGCAATTCTATCCACACTTACCTGGCAGTAAGCCCCATTGACTACAATGGGACTTATTTCTGAGTAGACTTGTATAGGATTGGGCTCTTAGGCTACAGCATTTGGGCCTCTTCAGCCTAGAAAAGAGACGTCTGAGGGTGGACGTGATTGAGACATATAAAATTATGCACGGGAAGGATAGAGTGGATAGAGAGATGCTCTTTTTCCTCTCACACAACACCAGAACCAGAGGACATCTGCTAAAATTGGGAGGTGCCCCAGCCCAGTCACCTCACTGCTCAGTGGGTGTAGATTGCACCCATTTTTTTAAAATATTTTCTTTGTAATTTACATACATACCATTAATGTTGTGTGTGTGTGTAATTTTTTGTCTTTGTTGTTTTTCTCCTTTCCATCTTTTTTTAAGCTCTGTATGTATTTTTTCCCCACTAATAAAGGGAGAGGGGGAAGGAAGGAAACCACCCTCACTTTCTCCTGAAGAATCTGTCTCCCGTTCTGGCTGTCCTGTAGTGCATCTCATTGTTATCATTGTTTCAGTTCCGCCTAGTTTGGACAAAAGCTTCGAAGAAGCCCCCACCTCACTTTCCAGATTGTTCCCCGAGAAGGCCTATTCCTGCTGAATTGGAGGGTAACTCTGACTCAGTGCTTGAGTATTTTTCAGCCACCTTCTTTAAAAACAGGCATTTTGTTTCCCCCAAATGGCTGACATGGCCCAGACTGCTGGGGGGGGGGGGGCTGTTGCTGTTGTTTTTTAAAACCCATTCTGCTCTTGGGTTGCAAACAACCCTTTCCTGTCTGAGCCTCTGCCTGGTCAAGAGACAGAGCAGTTGCCAGCTCAAACCTGCAGGAGGAGCACTTGGAAAAAGATCTGCACTCTGTCGCCCCAGCCACATCAGCGGGTGGCTGCTCTCAAAATTTGCCTGTAGGTCTTCTCAAAAATTAATCCGTGCTATTGATGCCAAGAGCTCTCACTAGACTCTGGCCAAAGTAACACCATTTTAACATCAGTTCTGACTCTGGTCCTAAAATGCTTGTTAGCAAGAAACTGTGAGCCACCCCTGACCCCGTGCCTGGCTCTCTAGTGCCCGAGTCCTTGAAGACCAGACGGAGTTGGGCCGCGTTATCTTGCCAAAGCCACAGCTAATAGGAGGGGTAAAGGAGGTGTTTGAGCGTGGCAGGGATGGAATTTTACAGGGCCCTTTGTCTTTGCTTGTCTATGTTTGAAATGAGTATAAAATGCTAGCTGCGCCTAGCTGCACCTGCGCATGATCTGAGGCAACAGCCTCCTTGCTGCCTTGCTTCGGTACCAGCAATAAACAAGCTGTTTTCTGCTAGACCTTCCCTCAGAGCGTTAAATTGGGACGCAGCACTCCGGGTAACAAACCTCACGAAAGGCAACACTGTTGAGGTACTGGATGCACATCCCGTCACTGAAAGCTGGGGAGCTGCCACGAGCCCTTGGAGGCAGCCCCACCCAGGGATTGCAATTGCCTGGCTTGCTGCAGTGGCTAGGCTGCTCCCCTCACCAGCATGCTCCCCCCAGGTTGCTACCCCCCCCATGGCAGGGAACAGGCAGAATCTGTACAAACATGGTGTGATTTATTAAGGCATTACTTCAAAAAGTTGGCACTTGGGATGTGGTCTTCCCTCCAACAAAAGGAGGGCCAGAGTGGGCAGCACCCAAGACTCATGCAGCTCAGCGATACAAAATGATACAAAGGTTTGAAACAGAAAAAAGACTACAATAAATAAACAAGGCCCTGTTGCTGAGGAAGAGAGTGTGGAGGGTGCTCTGCTTTGGGTCCACAGGGAAGGGTCTTCATGGGCCCAAGGGCAAGCACGACCTGGGGGGCAAGACCCCACCCCAAGACAGAGTCCATTCCTGCACCCCCCAAGCCAGGTCAGGAAGCCCTTGTGCTGCAACAGGTAATCCCTGCCCTGCCTGCCCGCCCTCATAGAGCACCAGCGCCACACAGAACTGGCTGGTTGTGCATTTAACCCTTGAGTCACGCTGTGGCAAAACCAAACCTGCTGCCTGGTGAAGCCTGTTCCCAACACTCGTCCCAACAGGCGGACCATCTTGCTTCTGCCTTGAATGTCTGCAGGACAGGTAGAAACTCAACCAGTAGAGCTGCTCCTGGCATGCAGCTGCAGTGACTCAGCCTGTCTGCACTGCATAGCAGCTCATGGGCAGTGTTTGGCCCAAAAAACTCAAGGGTGCTGGGAAACAGGCATGGAGCTGGGCTCTGCCTCCAGCTTGCCACACCATCCTGGGTTGCTTGACCATCGGCTGGCTTCCGATTCATCCACAAACTTGTTCCAGTGGCACACAGAGGTCCTGATCACGTTAGGGCCAGCCCTGGCAGCTGACTCCTCTGCCCGGCCACCCTGGCTTCGTGCACAGGTGAGGGAGCATTCGGGCATGGCCTCTTCTGCTTGCAGCCATAAGTGCAGGCACACTGCCACATCTACAAATGCACTGTTTGCTCACAAGCAGGGAGCAGAGATGCGAGTTTCTAAATTATTGCTGAAACTAGTGCCATTATTCCCACAGCCCCTTCCCCATCACCAGGACAAGGGGAGCCTGAGCTCAGTGCAGGCAGAGGTGATACTCCATGGAGGAGGATTCTGGGGACCAAAGAACCCGCTCTCTGACAAAGCCCAACACAGACCAGCCCAGAACTCTGCCATATGCAGAGCCTCCAACCCCTTGGGTGGCACCCACACCCAGGGCGCCATTCTTCCTGGACACAGGCAGTATGCTGAGAGCAACTGACTGAAAGTTGCCCCCTCGCGTGTTTGTGGGGGGGCCAGCCCCCACCATATGTGTGCATATGAATGTTTGTGCAGTCCATTGGGGAGCACGGAAGGCAGTGGGGAGGGGGGTGTGGGGCTGGTCATGCCAGCAGCCCTGCCTCCCATAGACACACGTTGCAGCCCTGGGAGAAAGCAGAGCCATTTTCTGCCTGGAGCTGGGACCGTGTGCTGGGCAACTCCTGCCTGGGTTGTCAGAGAGGCCGTCCCAGGACAGCGCCTCACTTCTGGCACGGCTGTTCACCACCTGGGAATGGTTTGGGGCAGCCTGCACCCATCAGGTGTGCAGGTGGGGAACGGGACTGGGTGTTGGTCTGGAAGCAGCAGTGAGAAGGGGTGTGCATGTGACAGTGTCCTTAGGGAATTGCAGTGGTCCTTCCAAGGGCAATTTGCAGTGGTCTCCGTGCCAAGTGTGGAATGGCTCCCTGGACCACAGCCCTCTGGCTCCCCTCTTTTCAGCAGGCAGCCATCTTGGGAGGTAGAAGTTGCCCCCTCCTTCCTACCTAATCCCTCCTCAGCAAGGAGGGGGTCCTGGAAGTTGTGCTGGTGACCCACAATGGAGAGTCCCATGCGCCGGTGCCCGCCTGGGGGAGTCCCACGGCTCTAGGTCCAAGCTAAACAAGGGCAGGCTTGTGCTCTTTGGGTCCAGAGCCTGCCCTATATGCGGAGCTCTGCCTCTTCAGGTGTCTCCAGTGAGTGCTCGGTGCTTATGGTGGACGCCGCAGGTCCTTGGGAAACCCCAAAGGGGGAGACCACAGGGGACCGGGCTGCCAGGGGGGAGAGAGAGGGCGAGAAACTGGGAGACATGGCCGCAGAAGAGAGGGAGCCTTCGTGGCTGATAGGGGAGCGGCGCAGGGAGGACAGGTGAGGAAAGGCCCGGCCCACAGCTGGCTTGGGGGGCACAGACTTGGCTCCAGGGTGTGCCACCGAGGTGATGAGGGGTGGTGGGTCAATGCGGGGCTTGGGCTTGGCAGGAAAAGGCTTGCGCAAGGAGCTCTCATCCTTGAGGCGGGCAATCTCAGTGAAGACGCTGGCCAGTGGCTGGAACTGGGGGCACCAGTTGAGGAGGTAGTCCCAGTTGTAGCTGCCGCGCAGCTCCTCGTCGCTGGCCACGATGGCTGTGAGGGAGCCGTCCACGCAGGGCTTCCCGTCCTCGGGAAAGGAGTAGTCTTTGGAGGAGGCGGCCGAGGAGGATACACTGAGGCCACAGCCAGCGCCCAGGTAGGTCCCGCTGCCGCCCCCGTCATCCCGGTAGAGTTGTGGGGGCTGCCCAGGAAGCAGCAAACTCGACCCCTTCCTGTTCTTGAACCAGTGGGCAGCCTCCAGGGTGGTGGGCTCACAGGATACATCCGAGAGCCGGTCAGCATCTGTCTGGATGCCCGAGTCAGGCCCACGGGGGGCCAGGTGGCCCTGGAGAGAGGCCGTGATGCTGGACATGTGTGGGCATTCGTTGATCATGCGGATCTCGTCATCCTCCGCAGCCTCTGCTGAGCCACGCCCACTGGAGTGGGAGGGGTCCAGTGACCCGCCCCTGGTGTAGGGCCCCGCTGATTCTGTGCTGTAGCCAGGCAGTGTCTCATGATACATGCAGTCGCCCCCAGGCAGGCCTGGCTCCGCGTGGCCCAGCTTCTGCAGTGAGCCACTCTGCACAGGGGCAAAATCCACCTCTTTGGTGCCACGGCCTTGCCGGGAACGTACCAGGGCCAGCACAATGGCCACAGCAGCCAGCACCACTACCACACCAAGGGAGGCGGCCACGGCTACCACCAGGAGGAGGTTGAGGTCCGGCACCAGCCCAAAGGCCGTGTGAGTGACATCAATGGTCACCTGAGCAGAGGCCGAGCGGGAGGCGGGCAGGGGGCTGTGGGCCTGCACCTCCAGCACCATCTCCCGCGGTTCCCGTTTGGGAGGCCCGACTGAGGGCACCTGACTGTCCACACGCAGGTAGAGGGCGCCACTGGTTTGGTTGATCCCAAAGAAAGGGGACGGCTTGGTCAGCGAGTAGAGCACCACGCCATCGGGGCCTTCGTCCTCATCCGTGGCCGTGACAGCTCCGATGCTCTGCCCCCGGCGCGCCCCCTCAGGCACCTCAAAGCTGAAGGCCGGGCTGAGGAACACGGGCTCGTACTCGTCCTCGCCCATCACGAGGACACGGACGGTGGCTGTCGCCGAGGCGTTGCCCGAGTCTGTGGCCTGCACCAGCAGACGCACGTCCTTGGTGCGCTCGTAGTCAAAGGGCAGGCGGGTGTGCAGCTCCCCAGAGCTGCTGTTGATCCCAAAGGCCTCCCAGCCCACGGTCTGCAGCAGAGTGTAGTGCAGCTGCCCAAAGACCCCCACGTCTGGGTCCACTGCCCGCACGGTGGTGACCAGGCTGCCCGGGGGCAGGTTCTCCCTCAGGCTGGCGCTCAGCAGGTCTACTGGGAAGTAGGGGAGGTTGTCGTTGACATCCTTGACCTCCACTGTGACTGTGGCCAGGGCAAAGTGCCCCCCCGCTCCGTCCGAGGCCTGCACCACCAGCACGTGCCGGGCCTGCGCCTCGCAGTCCAGGGCCCCAGCCAGGCACAGCGCCCCTGTGGTGGGATGCAGCTGGAAGAGCCGGGCAGGGTCCCCGGAGCTGATGCTGTAGTGCACGTGGCCGTGCAGGCCGGAGTCCGGGTCATGGGCAGCCACTCGCAGCAGTTCTGTGCCGGGCACCGTGCTCTCACTCACGGCCAGGCGGTAGGCCGGGCGCCCAAAGACGGGGGGGTTGTCATTGACGTCCAGCACGGTCAGCACCACAGGGACCACCGCGCTGCGCTGCGGCACGCCACGGTCTGAAACCGCCACCGTCAGGTTGTAGACGGTCACAGCTTCGAAGTCCAGGGGCTCGACCAGGACCAGCGCACTGACCCCGCCCCCCCGGCCCTCCAGCTGAAAGGTCTGCCCCCGGTTGCCACTGACGATGGTGTAGTCGAGGGCTGCGTTGTCCCGCGTTGCGTCTGCGTCTGCGGCTTCCAGGGTGAGCAAGGTGGTGCCGGGGCGCAGGTCTTCAGACACACAGGTGTTGTAGTGGGGCTTCAGAAAGCGGGGCCCGTGGTCGTTGATGTCCAGCACCTGGATCTGCACTGTGGTCCAGCCAGAGAGGCTCGGGGTGCCCCGGTCGTGAGCCTCCACCAGGATGTCCAGGGTGGGGCAGCCCGGCTCCAGCACCAGCTGCTGCATGACAAACAGCGTCCCTGCGAAGCGAGAGGAAGAGCCATAGAAGGGGAGGAGAGACTGGACCCGGAACCCCTTGGCCTCCCACACCCGCACCCTGGCAGAGTGCCCAGCCCAGTCAGAAAGGCTGTGCTCCTGCCCCTCCCGACCCCTTTACCGTTGGTGCGGTGGATGGCGACAGCAGGGTTTGGTGCGGCCAGCTGGTAGATGACTTCTCCATTGGCACCAGAGTCCAGGTCTGTGGCACTGAGGGTCAGGATGGGGCTGCCTGCTGGAGTGTCTTCGGGCAATAGCACCTAGAAGACAGCAAGGGCACCTGCTCAGCCTTTGGGGTACTCTGACCACCAGATGACCTCGTGGGGGAGGGGAATCTTGGAGCTACGCCTGCCAAGCAGCCTTCAGAAGCTCTGGAAGGACTTGCTGCTGGTGACACGGGGCGGAAGGCAGGGAGGGTGCCATCTTGCTGAGCCACACTGATCGGCACAAGGGCTCTCCTTCGGCAGAACGTATGGTGTCAGCCCAGCTGGCTGTAGGGCGTTTGTGCACCTGCTTCTGCAGAAGCTCCTTCCCCGCAGCCCTGGAAACTGCACTCCATCACCGCTTCGTCTGCGGAGGTGTCCCAGCAGTGGCTACTCACATGCACACAGGTGCCGTGCAGAGCTGCAGTCCTGGCAAGGCTCATGGACCGGGCTTGCTGGCCTTTGAGGCCATCCCACGGGCTCCGTTTGCTGCCTGCTGCCGCACACGGGGCAGACCAGCTTGGGAAAGGGTGATGCCAGTGCCCGATCCAGCCCCCTTGGCTGCCTGCTGCTTGGCGGCACGGGACTGCCATGGGAGCAGCCAGCCGGGTGGACGGCCAGCGGGCGTGCTGGCTTGTGGGGAGGGAAGGGCCCCGGTACCTGGTAGAATGCCTGGGCGAAGACGGGCGGGTTGTCGTTCACATCATCCACCAGCACGGTGACATTGGCCTCGGTCTCGTGCTGGGAGTCAGATGCCCGCACGGTCAAGGTGTAGCGGCTGTGCTGCTCATAGTCCAGCGGCCCCCTCAACATGATGCGACCTCCGTAGCGCAGGATGCCAAAAGTTCCCGAGGCACTGCTGTCAAGCACCAGTGCGTACGAGAGCTGCGGACCACAGTCGACGTCGTTGCCTGTCACCATGGTGATTTCCGTGCCCAGGAGGGCATCTGTGGAAAGCGGAAATGTGCCTCAGCCTGGCAGCAGGAGGGAGAGCAGCAGCGGCCGTGGGAGGGCAGTCCGAGGCTTCTTCCCGGGGAGGGGGGAGCAGGCAAGGCACTGGAGTGTGACTGCTGACAAAGGGGCTCAGGACACTCGGACAAGAGCCCCTCACCAAGTCGTGCGGGGCCGTCTGCACACCAGGGGCTTCCCATGGGGAGAGAAAGGAGCGCCTGCTGCACTACTCTGGGGTCTTCTGCAAAGGTCCCCCAAGCTGTGCTTCGGCCAGGGTGTCACCAGGCACCAAGGGCCAAACAGTAGTTCAAAGGGCCCCCCTTTTGTGAGATCTGGCAGACAGCAAGGCCAGTCATGGGGGAAACAGGCCACTCCCCACTTCCCACTACTCACTCTCAGGCACCCGCACCTCCCAGGGTGCAGGAATGGTGGGGCTGTTGTCATTGATGTCCATCACCACTACGGTGAGCGTGGCAGAGCCCACGAGGGGAGGGTTTCCTCTGTCCGTCGCTGTCAGCACCAGCCTGTGGGGAGACTTGAGCTTCTCAGGGCCTCTGCCCAGGGACGGGGGGGGGAGGGCAACTGGTGCGTACAGCCCAGAGAGACAGAGGGTGACCACAAATGGCCAGCAGTTCCCCCCTTTGAGTGACGGGCGCTTGGGTGGGGTCTGGCATGGGTTTCCGCGTCTCCCCTCCTTTGCACACACTTTTGCTCACATGAGCCACGGTGTCTGCACAGCAGCAGGCATGGGACTCACCCCAGCAGGGCCCAATCCGTGAACCCCTCTGCTCTGTCACCAGCCCTCCAGAGCATTTCATTCTGGGGGAGCTGGGAGGCAGAGCAGGCGCTCACCGTGTCTGGGCCCAGATCTCCCTGTCCAGAATGGCGGCTGTCGTGATGGTTCCTGTCTGGGCGTTGATGTGGTACAGCCCATTCATGGGCAGGGACTGGTTGATCATGTACATCACCTGGCCATTGGGGCCCTGATCCAAGTCATCAGCTAACACCTGCCGTGAGAGAAGCACGGATCCTGCTACCCTGCATTGCACCAGCCCCCTCCAACCCTGGCCCCACCTTCCAGTCCTCTCATGTCCTCACAGGTCCTGCCCCACACGCTGAACTCCCTCAGCTAGGACCTCAGGGTGAATGGCCCCAGCTAGTTCAGAGACCCTCCCCAATCAGCCCATGGGAACATGCAGGCCGCCCTCCTCTCCCTCCTGACACAGGCCCCTTCCCCTCAGGGTGTGCGTGTACCTGGATGACGGGCGAGTCATGGCTCTGAGCCTCCCACACAAAGGCCACGTAGTGCTGCAGCTGGAAGCGAGGGTGGTTGTCGTTGACATCCTGCAGGTTGACGTTGAGTGCCATGAAGCCGTAGGAGGTGGTGGACTCGGCCTGCAGCACCAGGCGCAAGCGGGGGCTGCGTTCGAAATCCAGGCTGCCAGGAGTGTGCACGGACACCGTACCTGTAGGGTCAAGAGCGCGGCGGTCTGTGCCCCCTTCACATCGTGCTGGGGCGGGAATGAACACGGAAGGAGGGGAGGCAGCTCAGAGTTCCCTCACTTATTCAGTCAAACTCACTCAAGGCCCAACCCTATCCGTGCGATACACCAGGATATCTCCATGTGTGCAGGTGCAGCAACAGTCCCACTGGTGTAGTAGCTTGATTGTCAGCAGAGAGGTGAATGCCAGGAGGAGCATTCAGACACACTTGGGGGCCAGAGCACTGCACTGGTGTGGAGGCCAGTAAAGGGGACTGGGGCACGGGAGGGGGGCGGATGCACGCCATCTCTGAATCCCTCTTCTGACCACGGGCATGGCCCCGGTGCCGGAAACTCGCCAGAGGCCTCCAGGAAGACCATGCTGTGGTTTGTCAGAGCAATCCTGCCCCCTTCCAACAAAACTATGAGTGGCCCCACCATGACTGCACACCACATTTGAACTTGGGGACAACAAGCACTTCCTGGGAGATTGCTGACTTGTAGTAAACAAGCCCACCAGCAACACAAAGGAACAGTGTGGTGCACACTACTGTGTGTGTGTCGATGGCCGTAGGCGGGGCTTGTCAAAAGGACTCTGGATTCTGGGCAGAACTCATGTTCTGGCGGGAGAAACAGTTGGTGAAATGTGCACCTTCCCTGAGGCCTCTAATGTGCGCTTTGCTGCCTCTGCTCACCTCAGCCAGTGATATGGAATGGGGTCAGGCAATGCAAGAGTGGAAGGCTTTGGGGACAGGAGTGAGCTGCACTGCACATTTACTGCAAACTGGAGGCCCAATGCACAGAAGACGAGCCTATCAACAGCTATGTTCATAGGGAACACTCCATGATCACAGGGAACAGAACCCTGAGGGGGACCAAGGAGAAGGGCTGGTCAGCCCAGCACCTGCTTCTAGGATCTGCACCCCCTTCCCCTGCAGCCATGATCTGCACTGCCCAGGCCCTCTCCCCATACCTGAGCTGGGATGGATGTGGAAGGCTCCCTTCTCATTGCCGCTGACAATGCTGTAGGTGATCCGCCCTGATGAGCCCGCTGTGTGCACGGCTGAGATGCCGACCACGGTGGTGCCTGCAGACAGACAGACAGACAGACAGACAGACAGACAGACCAGCAGCAGAGTGGGTGACGGATCTTGGTGCAGAGGCCGGCAGGGCGGGAGGAAGTCACGGAAAGACCCTCATGGAAGTGGCACGACTGGAGGGCAGCTGGCCTTGCTACCCACTGGAGAACAGCTGAGGGGGCCACTGAGCACCCAGGTTCCCCGGGTCATCCGTAGACGAACTCCTGGAGAAGCGACTATTCCTGTGCTCAGGCTGGTTCACAGCCATTTCAAGCGCAGGGAAACCAATGCCGTCAGAAGCCATGATCAATCCCCCGACTGCCCTGGGACTTCTCCTCAGCCCACCCGGATGTCCTGGTCTCCGAGGCCCCAGAATCCCTTCCCCCTGCCACTCCCTCCACCCCCGCAGCACGTGGCAGGTGGGCACAGAGCTCTATGGCCAGAAAGGTAGATTGTGTGAGAGACGCCCATTCTGTGCCAAGGCCCTGAATGGCAAGCATTGCCACAGGCACCCTCCCTTGCCCAGTGGTGGAAACTGCACAGTTTTATGGGCTCTCACTTGCCCGAGAAAAAGTGGTGGGGCCTTATGGGGCGGGCAGCTGCCCTGCCCTGCCCTGCCCTGCCCTGGCCCACAATCTGGCTGAAGCCATTCAGGACACGCGACCAGTACCTGCAGTGGCGTTCTCCGGCAAGGCCACGTCACTGGTGCCACGGGGAAAGCGCACCCCCCGGTAGCTCTCATCCTGTAGGTGGATCACCACCACGCCCGTGGAGGACAGAGGAGGCTGTCCCAGGTCACTGGCCAACACGAAGAGCGTGCGCTGCCTCTGGCTGAGGGCCCCCAAGGGCTGCAGCAGCTGGATGGTGCCTGTGTAGGTGTCGATGGCAAAGGCTGGCCTGGGCACGGCAAAGCGGTAGAGGACAGACGCGTTGGCTCCCGCATCGTGGTCCTCGGCTCGCAGTGTGGCCACCACCCGCTTGGGCGGTGTGTTGCGGGGCAGAGTGACAGCGAGTGGGCTGAGCAGGAAGGCGGGAGCGTGGTCGTTGACATCCTGCACAGTCACCACGATCCGCACGGAAGCACTCTGGGGGGTCAGAGGGGAGGCGTCCACTGCCAAGGCCAGGAAACTGTAGGTGGCCCGGCGCTCCCTGTCCAGGGGCCGGGTGCTGGTGAGACGGCCTGTCTCTGGCTCCACATGGAACGTGCCCAGGGACTCGTTGGCCAGGAAGTAGGAGACACGACCATTGACGCCTTCATCCGGGTCCAGCGCTCTGAGCTGCAACACCAGGGTGCCCAGGGGCAGGTCCTCGGGCACCTCTGCCGCATAGGCCTCCTGGGCAAAGGAGGGGGCGTTGTCATTCTGATCCAGCACCCGCACGTGGATCTCCAGGTGGGCACAGAGGGGGGGCACACCATGGTCACAGGCCTCTACTGTCAGCATGTAGTTTGCCACCCGCTCCCGATCCAGCCCTCTCGCTGTGGACAACT
The DNA here is from genome assembly GCF_035046505.1 of Tiliqua scincoides. Taxonomy (NCBI): domain Eukaryota; kingdom Metazoa; phylum Chordata; class Lepidosauria; order Squamata; family Scincidae; genus Tiliqua; species Tiliqua scincoides. The sequence goes on from NC_089823.1 coordinate 366,733, forward strand.
TGCCCGAGGCCGGGCTTAGGGCAAAGTCTTCCTCAGGGTCTCCGCCTGCAAGAAGGAAAATGGGGGAGCAGTGAGGCACTGCTGGGCTTGCTGGATGATGGGGCTCTAATTAACAAAGGAGCGAATAAGCAGCCCATCCTGGGGCATTCCGTGTATAAATGCTTTTATGCGAATGCCCGAAGTCTACGAGCAAAGGTGGGAGAACTGGACTGTCTGGTGACAAGGGAAAATATTGACATAGTGGGCATAACAGAAACCTGGTGGAATGCGGAGAATCAGTGGGATACCGCAATCCCAGGCTATAAACTCTACAGGAGGGACAGGCAGGGGCGTGTTGGAGGTGGGGTGGCCCTTTATGTTAAGGAAGGGATAGAATCCAGCAAAGTAGAGATTGAAGGTGGGTCTGACTCCACCGTAGAATCTCTGTAGGTTAAATTACCAGGCTTGTGCAGCAATGTAATACTGGGGGCGTGCTATCGTCCTCCAGACCAGAAATCTGATGGGGACCTTGAAATGAGGAAACAGATCAGGGAGGTGACAAGGAAGGACAGGGTTGTAATCATGGGGGACTTCAATTATCCTCATATTGACTGGGTCAATTTGTGTTCTGGTCACGATAAGGAAACCGGATTTCTTGACGTGCTAAATGACTGTGGCTTAGATCAGCTAGTCACGGAGCCCACCAGAGGACAGGTGACTCTGGATTTAATTTTGTGCGGTACGCAGGACCTGGTTAGAGATGTAAACGTTACTGAGCCATTGGGGAACAGTGATCATGCTGCGATCCGTTTTGATGTGCACGTTGGGGGAAGAATACCAGGCAAATCTCTAACAAAAACCCTTGACTTCCGACGGGCGGACTTCCCTCAAATGAGGAGGCTGGTTAGAAGGAGGTTGAAAGGGAGGGTAAAAAGAGTCCAGTCTCTCCAGAGTGCATGGAGGCTGCTTAAAACAACAGTAATAGAGGCCCAGCAGAGGTGTATACCGCAAAGAAAGAAGGGTTCCACTAAATCCAGGAGGGTGCCCGCATGGCTAACCAGCCAAGTTAGAGAGGCTGTGAAGGGCAAGGAAGCTTCCTTCCGTAAATGGAAGTCTTGCCCTAATGAAGAGAATAAAAAGGAACATAAACTGTGGCAAAAGAAATGTAAGAAGGTGATAGGGGAGGCCAAGCGAGACTATGAGGAACGCATGGCCAGCAACATTAAGGGGAATAATAAAAGCTTCTTCAAATATGTTAGAAGCAGGAAACCCGCCAGAGAAGCAGTTGGCCCTCTGGATGGTGAGGGAGGGAAAGGGGAGATAAAAGGAGACTTAGAGATGGCAGAGAAATTAAATGAGTTCTTTGCATCTGTCTTCACGGCAGAAGACCTCGGGCAGATACCGCTGCCCGAACGGCCCCTCCTAACCGAGGAGTTAAGTCAGATAGAGGTTAAAAGAGAAGATGTTTCAGACCTCATTGATAAATTAAAGATCAATAAGTCACCGGGCCCTGATGGCATCCACCCAAGGGTTATTAAGGAATTGAAGAATGAAGTTGCAGATCTCTTGACTAAGGTATGCAACTTGTCCCTCAAAACGGCCACGGTACCAGAAGATTGGAGGATAGCAAATGTCACGCCTATTTTTAAAAAGGGAAAGCGGGGGGACCCGGGAAACTATAGGCCGGTCAGCCTAACATCCATACCGGGTAAGATGGTGGAATGCCTCATCAAAGATAGGATCTCAAAACACATAGACGAACAGGCCTTGCTGAGGGAGAGTCAGCATGGCTTCTGTAAGGGTAAGTCTTGCCTCACAAACCTTATAGAATTCTTTGAAAAGGTCAACAGGCATGTGGATGTGGGAGAACCCGTGGACATTATATATCTGGACTTTCAGAAGGCGTTTGACACGGTCCCTCACCAAAGGCTACTGAAAAAACTCCACAGTCAGGGAATTAGAGGACAGGTCCTCTCGTGGATTGAGAACTGGTTGGAGGCCAGGAAGCAGAGAGTGGGTGTCAATGGGCAATTTTCACAATGGAGAGAGGTGAAAAGCGGTGTGCCCCAAGGATCTGTCCTGGGACCGGTGCTTTTCAACCTCTTCATAAATGACCTGGAGACAGGGTTGAGCAGTGAAGTGGCTAAGTTTGCAGACGACACCAAACTTTTCCGAGTGGCAAAGACCAGAAGTGATTGTGAGGAGCTCCAGAAGGATCTCTCCAGACTGGCAGAATGGGCAGCAAAATGGCAGATGCGCTTCAATGTCAGTAAGTGTAAAGTCATGCACATTGGGGCAAAAAATCAAAACTTTAGATATAGGCTGATGGGTTCTGAGCTGTCTGTGACAGATCAGGAGAAAGATCTTGGGGTGGTGGTGGACAGGTCGATGAAAGTGTCGACCCAATGTGCGGCGGCAGTGAAGAAGGCCAATTCTATGCTTGGGATCATTAGGAAGGGTATTGAGAACAAAACGGTTAGTATTATAATGCCGTTGTACAAATCGATGGTAAGGCCACACCTGGAGTATTGTGTCCAGTTCTGGTCGCCGCATCTCAAAAAAGACATAGTGGAAATGGAAAAGGTGCAAAAGAGAGCGACTAAGATGATTACGGGGCTGGGGCACCTTCCTTATGAGGAAAAGCTACGGCGTTTGGGCCTCTTCAGCCTAGAAAAGAGACGCCTGAGGGGGGACATGATTGAGACATACAAAATTATGCAGGGGATGGACAGAGTGGATAGGGAGATGCTCTTTACACTCTCACATAATACCAGAACCAGGGGACATCCACTAAAATTGAGTGTTGGGCGGGTTAGGATAGACAAAAGAAAATATTTCTTTACTCAGCGCGTGGTCGGTCTGTGGAACTCCTTGCCACAGGATGTGGTGCTGGCGTCTAGCCTAAATGCCTTTAAAAGGGGATTGGACGAGTTTCTGGAGGAAAAATCCATTATGGGGTACAAGCCATGATGTGTATGCGCAACCTCCTGATTTTAGGAATGGGTAAAGTCAGAATGCCAGATGTAGGGGAGAGCACCAGGATGAGGTCTCTTGTTATCTGGTGTGCTCCCTGGGGCATTTGGTGGGCCGCTGTGAGATACAGGAAGCTGGACTAGATGGGCCTATGGCCTGATCCAGTGGGGCTGTTCTTATGTTCTTAACACACATCTTGTCAGCTGCCCAAGAGCGAGCTGTGCCAAAGTGTTCCTAACAAGTGGCATTCAAAGGGGTGAAGGCACCCCCCCTCTCACCAGCGCCCACTGCAAGTGGGCTTCCAAGGCCTGCTGTTGAGGCTAGAAGAAGCACGTGGGTGGCCACTGCAGCAACCCGGTCCTCGTTCAAAGGCTCTCATTCCCCTTGGAGGCCATCTAGGCTGATGACCGTCCCAACAGCAGGCCATTTCAGACATTCATGGTGCGCTGGGTGGGGATCAAGAGTCACCCACCAAGCGGTTTCACTGGATGACCCCTTCGAGTGCTGCGAGAGAGAAGCTGCTCACTCTCCACACAAATAGTGTTTGATGAGGCTCACTCAGGTCTTCCACGGAGCCACCCATTTCCCAAGCAACGCTGCCTTTCCTCCTGAGGAAGGGCTCCAGCCCTCTGGTCATTTCAGCTGCCCTCTTCTGCATCTCCGGACAAGGTGACCAGAGCCAGACACAGTATGATGATGATGATGATGATGCAATCATAATAATTGCAGATGTGACTGCTGCACTCTCCATTCATAGAGGGGCAAGACCACCCCAGCAGCCTTATTCTCCATTCCTTTCTTTGCATGCAAAAATAAGAAGCAGCCTTGTCCAAAAACTAGCCAAGCGAGGAGCCAATGTTGGAGCAAAAACATTTTAACTCCCCTCCCTGGAATGCCAGCACCCTGGGGAGGGTGATTTCCGTTGGCTCCCAGGCACGACACTGACACAGAACAGGCAATCCTGTCATGTGCTGCCACGCAAAGGTTTTCTGAAGCAGAGGGCAGCCGCAAGATCATCCATGCTGATCTCATGGAGTGGGCAGAGGCAGCCCTTTGAACAACCCAGGGCCCAAAGCATTCCAGGCTCTGTAGGTCACAGCCAGTATGTAACCCCTCACCCTGCCTCTGGACCCCAAGCCCAGCTGACCCTGACCAGCCTGTGGCTGTGGGCCCTCCGTGGCCTGCACCTGCTCCTCGACTCCATGGCCACCTCCCCTCCTGCCAGGCTCCACCCTGGGAACCCTCCTCCCGCCTGACCTTTTATTGTCTGTCACCGCTAAGGGTACCCCCCCATGGGACACAGTCACCTGTCAACTGGTAAGAGAGGCGGCCATTCTCGCCCGCATCAGAATCTGCGGCACACAGTGTGATCAGTTCCACGCCCATCTGGTTCTCGGGCACCTCCAGGGAGCACACAGCGCTTTGGAAGGTGGGGCGATGGTCGTTGTCATCAGTCACCAGGACACGCACTGTTGCCTTGGCCTGGCGGGGGGGCAGACCCTTGTCCCGGGCATACACTGCGAGGAAAAGGAAGGCCATCGGGGTGAGGTCGTCTGGAAGGAGAACGGCTGATTTCTGCAGCCCGTGCAGCTCATCTAAATCCTGCACAGCTGCAGTTCTCTGCCTTTCGCTTCCCATGGCCAGAACCTCTGTGGCGACAGGGCAGCCATCTTGGCCTATCCTATCCCCATAAAAAGTGAGATTCTCAGGATTCCGTCTCACACCTGGTTCCCTAACGTGCCCTGTGAAGTAGAAGGTGTGCACCGTGGCCAGGACCCATCTCCCCTCCCAGCCCATTACCTGTCAGCAGGTGCTCTTCTCGTTCCTCACGGTTCAGTGAGCGCCGGGTGCTGATCATGCCCGTGTGGGGGTCAATAGAAAAGTCATCCCCGGAGACACCACCATAGAACAGCTGCCCATTGGCTCCTGGAAAGAGATGGATGGGACCCCCCACCCATAAAGGCCCAGCATTTAGGACGGCTTCCAGTGTGGCTTGCCACGGAAGGAGTGGCCTCACTCCCTCCCATAGGTGAAGCCTTAAAAGAGCTGCCACCACCTGCGCAAGGGTCCCTGCTCTTCTGCACCCTGACCCAGAGATGCTCCTCCCAAAGTGCGCACCCACACACACCCTGTGCACCTCTCCCTCCCCGCAGGCCCAACCTGAAGATGATGCTGGCAACAGACCCCCATCTGCAGAGGCCAGCCAAGTGCCTCTGAGCTTCACAGGCCACCTGGCCTGCGTGAGAGTTTGCACATCGGCACCTGAGGGCCCAACAGGTGCCCAGCAGCCAGTGACCCAGATGACAGGTGGGATGCTGGACTGGCCGGGGGCTGCCTGAGCAACCTGGCACCGTAGCAGAAGCAGACCTCCCACTTGGCCACTGGCAGCGCATGATCATCCCGCTGCACAACTGGACCCTGACACCACACTTGCACACTGTTTGGCCAAGGCCTCCTCCCAGCGTGGTTCACCTCCACATGAGTAGCAGAGCACATCCTCAAGGTAGGCACTTACCCAGGTCGCGGTCAGTGGCCTGCAGCTGCAAGACTGGAACACCAGGGGGCAGGTTCTCAGCCAGGCTGACCTCGTAATGGCTTCTGGCAAAGGCCGGTGTCTCATCATTCACATCCAGCACGTGCACCAAGAGCAGCTGCGTGGCAGAGCGCCATGGTGAGCCATGGTCCATGGCAACCACTGTCAAATTGTGCTGGGACACTTCCTCCCGGTCCAAAGCTCGCACAGTGGACAGTGCCCCTAGGAAGAGAAGAGGGAGGCAGGCACTTGAGCAGGGTGGGTGCACGAGCATCACCTGCCTGCAGAATGGGCTTCCAGCCTGTCCTGCTCAGATCAAGTCCTGCGAGAGGGGCTGCAGCAGACACATGGGGAGGCAGAGGTTCTGAGGCTCCAGAATTGCCCAACATCAGGCTGAAAAAGAAGCAACCAATACATGCCGGTGTCAGTCCAGGAAGTGGTGCCCTTCACAGACTCAGGCTCCCAGGGCAGACTGGGCAGCTCAAGGTCAAGGCTGGGAAGGTGCTGGAACCACAACTGAGAAGAAGATCTGCCAGTACTGAGAAAGCAGAGGGGTGGTTTCTGGGAGCCAGCAGGGCTGGGTGAAGAATCCGTTAAGCCAGATACTTCTCCTCCTCCGACAGCCTGGCAGAGTGTGGGGCCGCTGTGGGCGTCATATGCTTAGATTTCAGCAGAGCCACTGCTCTGATGGTGCCACTGCAGGGTGCGTGCAAAGCTGGTTGAGCCACCATTCCCAGGAAGTGCTGATACACACCAGCCGGGAGCGCCACAGGGTCTGCTCCTGGGCCCTGCACTGCTCAGCATTTCATAAATGCTCTAGTTATGGCTAGAGGGATGCCTGTCACATTTGCAGATGACATACAGCTGGCTGGGGGGGGGGACAGCGAGCACTCTGAAGACCGTTTCAGGATTCAGACTAGGAACAGAAGAGCCCTGCTGGATCAGGCCCAGGCCTGTCCTGTCCAGCTTCCCTTGCATCTGACATTCAGAAAGGGGCTACCCCTGAAACCCAGAAGTTGCCCGTACCCATCAAGGCTCACAACCTGGGATGGACTTCTCCTCAACCAATCTGTCCAATCTCCAGACACCAGCACCACATCTAGTGGCAAGGAAGGACACAAATCACACGCTGTTTAAAAACACTTTCCTTTTGCCTGTTCTGACTCACCTGCCAGTCAATTTTATGTCCCCTGGTTCTGGTCGTGTGCAAGGGGGAAAAGAATATCCACTCCATCCATCCCACACAAAAACTTCTGTGTTCCTCTCCCCCATCAGCCCACAACATACATCACTGCTAACGGACTGCATTCCTCACTTTCTGGCTCCTTCAGCTCCAATGGTGGTGGAGGGGCTCCTCTTCAGTGGTCATGAACTCCCTGTTCTCTGCTGGCTGGCGCATGGCAGGCATTTACAGGAGGAGCAGGGAGGGCACCAAATGCCAGTGCTGAAGAATGGCACGGCTGCCTGCGGGTGTTGTGTTGGAGTTGATGCAACTCCGTCAGCTGTCCAGAAGGGGTCAAGCTATGGCCCAGTGACTCTGACCTTTCTACCTGTTCTCTCTGTGATCCTTGTGGGGTGTGGCCCTAACCCTTTACCCTTCCCTTCTCCTCTGACCACTGACCTGTTAAGATGGGCACACCAGGGCTCTGATGCCCTAACTCTCTTTCCTCTGCCTTGGGCTGAGCTTAGGTGCTCCTTTACACCTGGCTGTTTTGAATAACAATAGTGAGCTAAATGGCCTTGTTTACCACATTGATAGCATATCAGGGGTTCTTTGTTTAGCTTACTCTCTGCCCTGTAATTTGATCCACTCTCAGCAAGGTCTCCTTGCCTATAGGGTGTTTTGCCAAATCCCAAGCCACTGGGCCTTGTAAACCAGTCCAATCAATCAGAGTTGCCAATAAGCCAAGTTACTATCCAAAGTCAGGTTCTAGGTAGGTCAGTCCAATCAGTCAAGGTATCCAAATCAAAGTCCAAAGCCAAAGTCCAATCACAATCCAGTCTTTCCCAATTCCATAAACCAAGTCAGTCAGTCTCCTCTCCTACCTCCAACCTGCACTCCTATCACCCACCATCCTTTCTATCTCAGGTGCTCCTTATATCCTGAGGGATCTCCTTTAGCCTCTAGTGGCTGCAGCTGTGCAGCACACCTCCAGCTACCACCTGGGCCTTAATCCTGCATTCACTTAGAGCAAGGGGCACTGTGGACACCACACCCTATCTCCTCGGTAATATCTTCCGCAATTCCAATACAATCCACCCCTTGGTGTCACAGTGGTTCCCTTGATCAATTGCTCTTTTTTCCTGGACCATCCACCCCTTGGTCTGTTTCATCTTTTCCATACCGGTTGCTGAAGCTCCCATACAGTCCAATCCATTCTGGTGCCCATTTGGTCTATATCATGCCCCATCCCAGAGGGCAGCCTATCAATCCCAGTGGTCCTGCAATTAAGTCCAGAGGCCATCCTATTAATTGCAGGCATGCTGGCTCCTCCACTTCCATCTGTTCCCCTCTCTAGGGCATCTCTAAAACTACGAGGCATTCCCATTCTATTTCTTGGGGAGTCTCTTTCAAACCCCCTTCCAGCAGCAAAGCCCATTTTATTCATCCTGCCAAGCCCCATTCTAGGAGGATAATGGCCCAAACTCTCCATGCCATGGAAAGGGCCTTCCATTCCTCCCATTTTGTTCATCCTAAAATCCAAGCCTTTCATATCCGTTGTTCCAGGTCCCAAGTTGCCTATCTCCAGGCCCTTGGTCAAGTGGTTTGCATTAATAGGTCTCCCTCCTGGTCCCAGCCCCATACCAATGCCCCCAAGTCCATGAGGAAGCTGCTGGGGTTGCTCTGGAGGAGAGCAGTCTCTGTTTGGTAAGGCTCGTTCATCCATCTTCACGTGCATCTGTCTACCAAACAGCAACTGTCCATTGAACATGGAGATGGCCTGGACAGCTTCAATTACTTGCTCAAAAGTCACAGTGCCAATCCCTCGACTTCTGCCATCTTTGTCTTTAAAAATGTCTGCACGGACAACCACACCGGCCATGCTGAACACATCCTTCAGTTTCTTCCAGCCAACTTTGTACTTCAAATTGGCAACAAACACAGTGCTTCCCAATCTGCCAGCCTGAAAAGAGTCAAAGAGGCCCTCTTTGCTGCTCCTGCAGCCCCACCCCTTTATCTCTAGTCCAGACCGGCACTTCAGCTCAACCAGGCGTCCTGCCTGTTCCTTATACAGGCTCTCTGCAGCCTTTATATCTTTGTGGGCATTTGCAAAGGCCTTCACATATGTGAGATTTTTCTCTCTTTCAATGCAAATTAGCCCTTTTAACTTGGCAACTTCCTCTCTCAGAATTCTCTTCTCCACATCCTCCCCACCTGACCCCCTGAGCCTTTTCAGGGAAAGGATGCCATATTTAATGAGTCCTCCCATATACTGCACCATCTGGAAAATGGTCCAAAGAATGCTCAAAGTAGCCCAGACATTCCATAATAGGACAGGAGCATTTGCTTTCCATACAGCAAGGTCCAGGGCCTCCCAGAACTGCCAGAGATCCATTTGCTTGCTCTCTTGTTACACAAGGGGATACTACTTGCCTTGGGCTTGTACCCCACTCCTGGTACCAATTGTTTTGCCAAATCCCAAGCCACTGGGCCTTGTAAACCAGTCCAATCAATCAGAGTTGCCAATAAGCCAAGTTACTATCCAAAGTCAGGTTCTAGGTAGGTCAGTCCAATCAGTCAAGGTATCCAAATCAAAGTCCAAAGCCAAAGTCCAATCACAATCCAGTCTTTCCCAATTCCATAAACCAAGTCAGTCAGTCTCCTCTCCTACCTCCAACCTGCACTCCTATCACCCACCATCCTTTCTATCTCAGGTGCTCCTTATATCCTGAGGGATCTCCTTTAGCCTCTAGTGGCTGCAGCTGTGCAGCACACCTCCAGCTACCACCTGGGCCTTAATCCTGCATTCACTTAGAGCAAGGGGCACTGTGGACACCACACCCTATCTCCTCGGTAATATCTTCCGCAATTCCAATACATAGGGTGTGTATTCTGTCCTCAGTTCTGCTAATATCTTTATACACCTTTTCCTCTCTTCCACTTATTGCTGACTTAAAACTCCCAAAAACTGATTCACTGAGGCATCCAACAAGATATGCCACATGTTGATCCTCTGAACGAACCATGCCGGTGAGTTCAAGAGCATGGAAAAGCTGGATCAACTTGCTACAGTACTTATCACAGTCCTCTTTCCTTTCCAATCTGAGGCAATACAAATCATTAATCAAACTGAACTGATCTTTCATTCCTGTTTTTGAAAAGGTTTCAGTTAGGATTGTTATCATTCCTTTTGCTGAATTAGCCTCTTAGGCTAATTAGCCTATTAGGCAATTGAAGCTCAGTTAGTGATCTGAGAATGAGGCACTTAGCCTTCCCATCTGCCTGATCCCATTTTTCAACTGCAGCAGCTCCAATAGTTGGGCACTCTTTGTTTAGAGCAGGCAAGGCTCCATACATTTGTATTTCTGCCTTTATTCTACAGTACTAGTTGTGGAAAGTTTTGGGGTTCAGTCTGACCATTGGTTGTATGGCTAAGGCTTTCACATCTGATCCTTCTGCCATCTTTTACTTAGCAAGCAAGTTCAGCCTTACACAAATGAGTGGGGAGAGATCCCAAAAAGCAAAAAAGCAAAAAAAAAAAAAATTCTTCCAAGGTATCTGGGCTTCTTAGTACACAGTCCTCTGGGTTTCTTAGTGCACGGTCCCTGAGTTTCTTAGTACACGGTCCCTGGGCCCATAACCTGTTGGAGGAAATTAAAAGTAGTTTCCTCTTTGGGGGGAAGCAGAGTAGCTTAAGTAGCAGACCCCCCCCCTTTTGGGTATCACCCCAGGGAACCTGGGAGAGACAAACAGAAAAGGGGGTTGGCAAACCCACTCACAGATTTACAAGCAACAGCTCAAACCAAAGACAGAAACATGGTTGTTGCATGAAGCAGCAAAAATTAGAGAAACAAGGTTGGATTGTGGATTCAGGATGCTCCTCCCACACATGTTCAAGCCAGAGTTTTTTCCAAGAACTGGACACCAGCACAGGAGGTCAGATTACTATAGCTGATGGAAAGAAAATTGAAATCCATGGCAAAGGAAAAGTAACGCTGAATTGTGTGGCAGATGGTCAGATAAATGAAGTCACAGCACGTGAAGTTATATATTCTCCCAATATAAGTGGCAACATGCTTAGTGTATCAACATTAACCAAACGTGGATACACAGTTAACTTCATGCAGGACAGCTGTACCATAACAAGAAACAGTGATGGTTCTTTAATGGCTCAAGGCTTTGAGCAAGATGGAGTTTATTTTCTAGATTTGCACCAGGAAGAAGAACAGCTGATGTATGCCAAACAAACTTGTACCAATGATTGTCTGAACTTGTGGCACTGCAGGCTGGGACACAGGGACAAAACCGCAGTCCTGGACTTGCAAAACAAGGACCTTGCACAGGGAATAAAGGTAAAACACTGTGAAAACCATCCAGACAGGTGTGTATGCTGCATCAAAGCCAAGGCAGTCAGCCCATCCTTCCCAGAAAGGACTGAACAGTGTAGCGCCAAAGTCTTGGAAATTGTGTACAGAGGTGAAAAGCGGTGTGCCCCAAGGATCTGTCCTGGGACCGGTGCTTTTCAACCTCTTCATAAATGACCTAGAGACAGGGTTGAGCAGTGAAGTGGCTTAGTTTGCAGACGACACCAAACTTTTCCGAGTGGTGAAGACCAGAAGTGATTGTGAGGAGCTCCAGAAGGATCTCTCCAGACTGGCAGAATGGGCAGCAAAATGGCAGATGCGCTTCAATGTCAGTAAGTGTAAAGTCATGCACATTGGGCAAAAAATCAAAACTTTAGATATAGGCTGATGGGTTCTGAGCTGTCTGTGACAGATCAGGAGAGAGATCTTGGGGTGGTGGTGGACAGGTCGATGAAAGTGTTGACCCAATGTGCGGCGGCAGTGAAGAAGGCCAATTCTATGCTTGGGATCATTAGGAAGGGTATTAAGAACAAAACGGCTAATATTATAATGCCATTGTACAAATCTATGGTAAGGCCACACGTGGAGTATTGTGTCCAGTTCTGGTCGCCGCATCTCAAAAAAGACATAGTGGAAATGGAAAAGGTGCAAAAGAGAGCAACTAAGATGATTACGGGGCTGGGACACCTTCCTTATGAGGAAAGGCTACGGCGTTTGGGCCTCTTCAGCCTAGAAAAGAGACGCCTGAAGGGGGACATGATTGAGACATACAAAATTATGCAGGGGATGGACAGAGTGGATAGGGAGATGCTCTTTACACTCTCACATAATACCAGAACCAGGGGACAGCCACTAAAATTGAGTGTTGGGCGGGTTAGGACAGACAAAAGAAAATATTTCTTTACTCAGCGTGTGGTCGGTCTGTGGAACTCCTTGCCACAGGATGTGGTGACGGCGTCTAGCCTAGACGCCTTTAAAAGGGGATTGGACAAGTTTCTGGAGGAAAAATCCATTACGGGGTACAAGCCATGATGTGTATGCGCAACCTCCTGATTTTAGAAATGGGTTATGTCAGAAGGCCAGATGCAAGGGAGGGCACCAGGATGAGGTCTCTTGTTATCTGGTGTGCTCCCTGGGGCATTTGGTGGGCCGCTGTGAGATACAGGAAGCTGGACTAGATGGGCCTATGGCCTGATCCAGTGGGACTGTTCTTATGCTCTTATGTTCTTAGTGATGTAATTTCTCCAATGCCCTGTCCCTCACTAGGGAACGATAGATATGTACTAACATTTGTGGATGATTTTTCGAGATATACAGTGCTTTATCTACTAAGAGAGAAGAGTGAAGTTCCTGAAATGCTCAGAAAATACCTAGCTATGGTGAAGAACAGATTTGGAAGGAATCCTGGCGTGTTACAAATGGATAATGGTGGTGAGTACACCTCACAGCACACAAAGTCACTTTTAGAAAGCCAAGGAATCAAACATAAATTAACTGTCCCACACAGTTATGCAATGGCATTTTGTCCACAACAAAATGCCATTGCAGAATGCAAAAACAGAAGCCTCTTGGAAATGGCTAGATGCATGCTAACTGATGCAGAGCTACCCACAAATTTTTGGAGTAAAGCAATTGTCACAGCCAACTATTTGCAAAACAGACTACCCACTAAGGGTGTTTTAGACAGCAAAACTCCTTTTGAGCTGTGGCATGGCAGAGCACCAGACATGAACCAGACATGTGTTCGGCTGCAAAGTCTATACTTATGTTCCAAAGGAGAAAAGGTCCAAGCTAGACCTCAGAGCTGAAGAAGGTCTCTTCATAGGCTATGCTCCAGGCACAAAAGGTTACAAAGTTATGGACATGCACACCAGAAAGGTGACCACTAGGCATGTTCTATACTTTGCTGAGAATGAGAGAGTTGACAAGGGTAAAAGGTTCATTGATGGTCTATCACAGACAGATGGGGAACTCATGTATGTACCAGTTTACCATAACAGCATACCAGGACCCTCATCGCCAGAGTCTGAGACCAGTGCAGCAGCAGAAGGGGAGACTGATGGGGAAGAGGAATTGTCGGAGCCAGAAGTTGCCACAACAGCAGATCAGGTTCCAGCAGAACCCAGACGTTCATCCCGAGAGAACCAAGGCATAACACCTCCACAATTTGGACTGACCTACCTCGCAAGGTCACTGCCAGAATACAAACCAGAATCCTGGGAAGAAGTGGAAGCAATGCCTGCAGATTAATCAAGTAAGTGGAAAAGAGCTGCACAAGAAGATATAGATGCACTACACAAAAACAAAACATGGAAATTAACCAAGTTACCACCAAGTAAAAAGGAGATAGGATGCAAAAGGGTCTTTAAGGCCAAAACAAATGCAAAAGGGCAAATAGAGCGCTATAAAGCAAGACTAGTAGCCAAAGGTTACTCTCAGAAATATGGAGAAGATTTTGATGAGGTTTTCGCACCCATAGTGAAACACACTACTATAAGACTGCTCCTGAGCATAGCTGCTTCAAGGAAAATGTGTGTCTGCCATTTGGATGTTAAAACTGCATTTCTCCACGGAGAAATTAAAGAGGAGCTGTATATGAAACAACCACCAGGTTTCACAGACAGCAAGAAAGCTAACCTTGTATGCAAGTTTCAGAAGGGGCTGTATGGCTTAAGCCAATCAGCCAAAGCTTGGAATGAAAAACTGGACCAGATGTTAACACAACACTTCACACAAGGTGCAGCAGACCAGTATCTGTACACAAAACAAAAGGATGGAAAATGGACATATCTCTTGGTTTATGTAGATGACTTATTGTGTTTTTATGAGCGGGAACAAGATTACAGAGACATAGTAAATCACCTGAACAAAGAGGTGGAAATTAAGGAGCTAGGAGATGTCACTTATTACTTGGGTATGCAAGTGAACAGAGAGGAAGATGGAAGTTTTCTTCTCAGCCAGAAAACAAAGATTTTGGACTTGTTGGAGTCACTAGGAGTCAAAAATGCACACCCAACAGCTACACCAATGGGGACCAACTTTCTTAAACAAAAGGATGAAAGTGAACCTCTCTCAAACAATACACAATACAGAGAAGCAGTAGGCCAGTTGCTTTACCTGTCCAAAACAACCAGGACAGATATTGCTACTGCTGTAGGGATTTTGATCAGGAAAACTAATTCTCCCACAAAATGGGACTGGCTTGGAGTTAAAAGGGTTGCAAGATACCTGAAAGGCACCCAAGACTTCAGACTGAAGTTGCCAGCCAGTGAAAAGCCTAAATTAGTAGTCTACACTGACTTAGATTGGGGAGAAGACAGAGCTGAACGAAAGTCAACCAGTGCACATTTGGCTCTGAATGAGGGTGGAGCAATCAGCTGGGCAAGCAGGAAACAAACCTCTGTTGCTCTCTCTTCCACAGAGGCCAAGAACATAGCTGCATCAGAAACATGCAGAGAAGTAATGTGGCTTTGTCAATTCTTAAGTGATTTTGGCATAGATGAACAAAAGCCAATCCAAGTGTTTGAAGACAACCAGAGTTGTATCAGATTGGCGCAATCAGAAAGCCAAAATGCACGCACTAAGCATATAGATATCAGAAATCACTTTGTGCGTGACATGATCAAGAAAGGACTTGTCAGGATGGACTACTGTCCAACCCAAGAAATGATAGCAGACATCTTGACTAAACCACTAGCAAGAGTTAAATTCCAGAGTCTATGAGAAAATATGAATCTGCTAGACTCGTGCATCTGAGAAGGGGATGCTGGAATTGATGCAACTCCATCTGCTGTCCAGAAGGGGTCAAGCTATGGCCCAGTGACTCTGACCTTTCTACCTGTTCTCTCTGTGATCCTTGTGGGGTGTGGCCCTAGCCCTTTATCCTTCCCTTCTCCTCTGAGCACTTCCTCTTGTCCTCTGACCACTGACCTGCTAAGATGGGCACACCAGGGCTCTGATGCCCAGGCCCTCTTGAGCACATGGCATGCAGGGCGAGGCAGCTCCAGGACCTTGCTGTCTCTAAGTGTTAGCTGAACTTCTGATCCTAACCAGTTGCTGTAAGTATACATTCAATGGAACTGTAAGTAAATAACTTCTTTTTGCAGCTTTAACAAGCCATTGCCTCTTTGTCTTTTTTATTGATTAGCAGTCAGCCAGGTGAGGGAGATTCCCTGGGGTGATACCCAAAAAGGGGGGGGGGTCTGCTACTTAAGCTACTCTGCTTCCCCCCAAAGAGAAACTACTTTTATTTTCCTTCAACATGTTGCACACTCCTTGAGCACCTGATTATATTGGAGATGGGGCCAGAACTGCTTAAATGAATAACTCATTTAAGGTGGCTGAGGTGGCTGAGTAGCCGTGTTTTTCTGAGCTCCTGGAAAGCTCTTGGAAAACAAGCCATTTCTTCCCAGAATTGCAGGTCTGATGAGATCTGAGGATCAGCGGCCAGGGGAGGCCTTGATCCTACAGATGCTATACGGTTTCGGAGAAGAAAGGTCCAGCCAGGGACTGTTTTTTCTCCAAGGGAACCCAGTCATCGATGGTGGTGATGGTGAGGATTCAATGTTGAAATTAAGCCAAAGGCTCCAAGCAGGGAAGGAAGGTGAAAGAAGCAAGTGAGTGTTGTTCTGTTGTGTGTGTCTGGCATTAATTGAATAATTGACTGCCTGATTAAGCTTCTGCCCAAGAGAAGGGGAAGGAGGGGCAGGCTCTCCCCCTCCTGGAAGAAGAGGAAGCTTTCTCTGCGTATTTGTTTGTTGATGTGAGAAGAAGCTTTGGAGGAGATCTGCTGAGCTTGTTATGGAAATATGAGTGCATAACTCTAACTTTATAAACCTAAAATTTGTTGGATTACAAATTAACTGTCTTGGAATACGATTATTGTTGTGGAGTGTTCAGTTTCATTTTCCTGTGGAGAGCTTGTGGAGTGCCTGTGGAGAGCGGCTGGAGAACTGCATTTTTTTTTTTTTTTTTTTTACAAAAGTGGTTGATTGTTTACATTCCTTTGATTATCTCCTGGAAAGGAATGCGGTTGACATAGAAACAAATTTAAATAACAGAAATAAGTTATAAACAACAGAAATAAGAACATCAGGGACATCTAGTGGATTAAAAAAGATACTACAAGGACAAGAACAGGACTTGACAAGTGAATTAAGAAGATATAAGAAGGAAGAAAAAGGATGACAGGAAAAGGAGCAAAAGTTAGGAGCTCTTCTGCCCCGGAGTCCAGCTTGGGAAAACTAACACAAGAGGAACCGAAAGGGAAAGAATGGAAGCAGACAATACAAGATAATATAGAGAAATTAGTGGCGATGGGACAGCAACAAACAAATCAATATCTGCGGGTTCAAGCTAGTTTGGATGTGTTAACTACACAACTAAATGATCTTAGTGTGCAACTCAAAGATGTTATATCCGAATCACATAAAAAAAAGGATTATGAAAAAAGTATTGGAAATGGGAAAGCAACAAGCAAATAGATATTTACAAATCCAAATTAGCCTGGAAATCTTAATTCAACAGACAAATGAGTCTAATACGCAACAAACAGGAGAGGATCAACAAAAGAGCAAAGAAATGGAAGATAAATCCAAAACACTGGAGACAGGACAAAACAAACAATTGGAAGAGACAATGTTAATGGAGATAGCTTGGAAGATAAAGACTCAAAAGTCACCAGACCAGAAAGAAGAAATCCTTCAACTAATTGATGCAGATTGGATTGATCAAGTGAAGGAAGAAGAAATACTTCAACCAACTGACATAGATTGGAATGATCAAGTGAAGGAGATGACTCATCAAGATGTTGATTTAGCAAGAAGGGCAAGTACATTAAACCGTGATCTGTTAAGAGGAATTCATGTGAAATTTATTAGAAAAAAAGATGGAAAGTCTAGAAAAGAGAAGAGATTTGGCAGACCTATGGATATTTAGGTTGGAGACAAGGGAATAGATAAAAAGAAAGACCGTAATGTGTTAATTTTGTATGTTAGAAATTAAAGTTTATTAGATGTCAATGAGAATTTATGTTAGAGAAATGATATATGTAATTATTAGGATATTAAAAGTTGTTAGAATTTAGTATGTTAGATATTGGATTATGATATTAATTTTTGTGAGGATTTTATATGCTAGATATTAGAAAGACGAAGATCCCAATGAGAGATGAATTAAAAGAGAAAATAATGAATGTGGTGGAAATGGACAGATTTTTAGAGAGCTTGGATTAATAGTGAAACCGATATAGATTGAGTAATGAAAATTATTTTATGCTTGGTTGAAAAT
This sequence comes from Tiliqua scincoides, assembly GCF_035046505.1. NCBI lineage: Eukaryota > Metazoa > Chordata > Lepidosauria > Squamata > Scincidae > Tiliqua > Tiliqua scincoides. The sequence continues at coordinate 384,032 of NC_089823.1, forward strand.
AAAGTTGTAGAAGTATAAGATAGGGCATTTAGATGAATGTATTATATATACGATATATCATATATGATATGATAGATAAATGATAAATGCTATTAAGAGGCTAACGCAGAAGAGGAACTGGATTAGGAAATACGTAATGATTTATTAGTTACAGTGATGTATGATATCTTGCACCCTCTGATATTGTGTTTATGTATTGTATTGTGTGTTTGTTATTTTTGTTTTTGGAAAAATTAAAAAAAATTAATAAAAAAAAGAGATGGTGGCACTGCGGTTCGTGCCTTGTGAGACATTCCAGGCAGCTATCAGCCCACACAGTCTGCCCTCTGACAGGTCCGTGCACTGCAGCCTCCCTGCCAGGTGTGCCAGTGGGGGTTGCTGTGTGTCAAATGAGAAGCTCTTCACCTGCCTCCTCCTGTGCCACCAGTATAGGATCAGGCCGTTGGTGAACTACAAGCTGCACATGACTCCACACCGGCTGTGCCCCTCCCAGAAAGATGTTCTGCTTTCCCCTCCTTCAGAGCCGGAGCTTGGCACACTTTTTGGCCAACAATCCTTGGCTTCTGCAAGCAGTGTGTGTGGTGTGGGGGCAGCTAAGGAACTTCTGAGCACTGAAGACACTTCCCAGCCTCCTGGGAGTCCTGCTGAGCACCCCTGGGATCTGGGTCTGGAGGTCACATGGTCTACAGAGGAGAGACTCTAGGTGCTCTACAGGGGGGCACAAGAGACCAGACCAGCTGCACCCTGGAGCAGAGTTTCCTGAACACACTGCAGGGACTGCATGGGGACAACTCCAGAGTGCGCTGCTGGGAGCTGTGCAGAGGGAACAGTGCTCTTGACGGCATGCACGAGACTGGCCCTTTTCCCTTGCAGTCCTGCGCACGAGAGGAATTGTTCCCACAAGTTTGACGGCTTGCACCACACTGGCTGGCTGGCTGGCTGGCTGGCTGACAGCTGTGGTCTCCACCCTCCTGAGCAGTGGACTGTCCTTGAACGATACACTCATAGACAGAGGGCCCAATGAACCCGGAGCATTCACGCTGCACCTCTGGGGGAGCACACTCTGCCTATGAAGCCTTACAAAATGACTTTGCAAGGGCAAGGAGCAAGGACTAGCTCAGCCAACCAAAGAGCACCTGGCATGCCAAGCTCCACAGCAAAATGTGCAGGACTGGTCAAGAGGTAGGGGACACCCGGAACCACCTCCTGCAGGCAAGAGGGCAGCAGCTGCTGCTAAGAGATCCTCACTGCACCTTCAGGCTGCTTGACTCTCAGTCCCGCCCTGGCAGGCTCTGATGCTCGGCTGCCTGCCGCCATCCCTCCCCCTCTGCTCACCTGTGCTGGGGTTGAGGTGGAATCTCCCGCCGCTGTTCCCTGCTTTCAACGTGTAGGTGACACGGCCATTCTCGCCCAGGTCACGGTCCCTGGCCACCACCTGCAGCACCAGAAAGCCCGTGGGCTGGTCCTCGGGAACATCGACTCGAGACGGGGAGAGGAACTCGGGCACATTATCGTTCTCGTCCATGATGAAGACGTGGGCGGTGACGGCTGCTGAGTGGCGCTGGCTCACATTGAGAGCCTGGTCCGTGGCCTGCACCACCAGCAGGTAGGCAGACTGCTTCTCACGGTCTAGCGATCCCTGCAGGCTCAGTTCTCCACTCTGCCTGTCCAGCTGGAAGGGAGGCTGCTCCACCTCCTGGCGCAGGAGGCTGTAGTGCAGCTGGCTATTCGGGCCAGCACCGTCTCCGTCCACTGCCTGGAAGGTGAAGAGGGACGTGCCAGGGGTGGCACCCTCTGACACCACCACCGTGACAGGGTCTTGGGGCCAGGTGGGCACATGGTCGTTGCAATCCTGGATGTGAATCTCGACGAGGACTAGATGCTGGCTGGGGTAGCCGCGCAGGGTGTCCTCCACGCTCACGTGCAGGGTGTGCCTCGCGCCAGCCTCATAGTCCAGCTCCTGGGTCACAAAGATCTCCCCTGTGCTGGCATCCACCACAAAGATGCCATCTCCACTGCCGCCCCCCGCCAGCATATAGGTCACCTGCCCCCGGGGGAGGGGTTCCGAGGAAGCCACCGAGCCGATGACGGAGCCGGGCTGCAGACCTTCCGGGGGGTGGAGGGTCAGCACGGCGGTGTCGGGCTGGGGAAGGAGGTGCGTTTCAGGGACCACCTGCAGAGAGAGAGAGCGAGAACGAGCGAGGGGCTCAGGAGCAGCAACAGCAGTCCAGTTCCAGAGGGGGCAAGGGCAGAGGGCAAGCAGGGCGTGGGCCAAGCCCCTTGTCAACAGACAGGGGTGTCACTGCGGGCAAGCCTGGGGACCACGTACCTGAATGCGCACAGTGGCCAGGGTGCTTCGGGGGCTGAGGCCACGATCACTTGCAGTCACAGTGAGCACGTATTCCCCACGGTCTGCTTGCCGCAATCTGGTCGCCGTACGGAGCTCTCCTGTGGCCACGTGGAGGGAGAAGTGCTCTGCCCAGTTGCCTGCCAGGAGAAGGAGGGGGGGCAAGCATGTGGCACCTGCAGAATGGAGGTGTGGGGTGCAGAGCAGGAAGGCTGGCCCAGGAAGATGGGGGAGAGTGAAGCCAAGCCTGCCGTGCTGGGGGATGAGAAGCCGTGAAGGGAAGTCAGGGGAATTTGTGTCTGCAAGTGAGAGGCACCCTGGCCAGCCTCCACCTTGTGCCTCTTCGCTGCCCAAAAGGGGGATTGGTCAGTTGGCCCTCTGCCTCCACGTTGCCCCCCGGGGCAGACCTGACCACACCAGCATGGCAGAGCAGCTGCTTTTTTTGCTAGCTACTGTGCTTGTCATTCTGCCTTCTGAAGGAAACTTCTGCCACTTCCCCTGGGTGGTTCTGAGAACAGGCTCAGTACCCTTAAGCCTTCACATGCCCCAAGCCAGGCGCCTGAAGCACACAAGGACTGACTGGTGGGCCTGGATGGCTGCAATCCAAGGAGATCTGAGAGAGAGAAACAGTGCCTGGAGTAGGCAGGCTGCTGACTGCAGAGAGCCTTGCTCAAGGATGGGACCTCTTGAACGACCCAACCAAGCCAGGAGGGAGGGATGGAGGGAGGCCTTCCGCCACCAGCTGTTCCCGCAGGACGCAGCCCATGGCAGGACTCCAGTACCTGACAGTGAGTAGAAGACAGTTCCGTTTTCACCCTCGTCAGGGTCCCTGGCCTGCAGCGCAGCCACCAAAAGACCTGCCGGCTTATCTTCAGGAACCTGCCAGAGAGGCAGCAGTTGCGGCCACCAGAATCACATTCAGCACCCCCCCCCCAGCCAGGCAGCACCCTGCCCCACGGCCCACGCGCCCAGCTCTGGGGGCCTCAGGAGAGCTGTTCAGTGCAGGGAGCTCCTCTCCACACCACTCTCTCCTGACAACGCTCCCCTGGGCAGAGGCCTCCACGGGCGGAGGCTCTGGCACCCACTGAGTGGAAGGACCCAGCGGCCCGGACACGGCTTTCCCATCTGCCCCAACCCACCTCGTGGCCCTCAGCCACCCTACCTGCAGCAGAAGCTCCCGCCCCTCAGGCACATGAAGGAAGGAGGGGGCATTGTCATTTTCATCCAACACGGTGACATAGGCAGTGCCCGTGGCACTGCGGGGCGGTGTCCCCCCGTCCTGCACCAGGACTTGCAGCTGGTAGCTGGCCTGCTGCTCCCTGTCCAGCCTCTTCCGCACAGTCAGCTCTCCTGGAGGAGAATCACCAGGCCCGCTCCGTCACCCAGAGCCTGCCACAGCCACCAGGGCTCTTCCTCACCACCGCCGCGACACTGACAGGCGCAGGGGGAACTGCCTGGAAACCAGCCCCCCACCAGGGCTCACTGAGTGTGGGCGTGCTGAACACACTGACAGGCAGCAGCTTTCCAGGACTGCGGCCTCGGAGGGGGGTCTTTCCCAGCCACTCCAGGGACTGAACCTGCTGGGACCACAGCCCAGCCCTCAGGAGAAGGGAACTCCTTCCCTCCCGGCAGTCTCTCACCCGTCTGTGTGTGGATCAGGAAGCTGCCCTCGTGCGGCACCAGGCGGAAGGAAAGGCGGCTGTTCTGCCCGGCGTCCCGGTCGCTGGCTGCCACGCGGCCCACGCTGCTGCCCGCAGGCCGGTTCTCAGCCACAGCAAAGAAGTAGCGCTCCTCGCTCAGCCGGGGGCTGTTGTCGTTCTCGTCAGTGACGGTGATGCGCACGGTGCCGGTGCCTGTCTGGTGCCCCTCCCCCTCCCCAGCCACGGCCAGGACAGTCAGCAAGTACAGCTCCTGAACCTCCCGATCCAGAGTGCTCCTCACGTGCAACCACCCAGTGTCGGGCATGATGCCAAAGCTGGCAGCGTCTCCGTCAGCCCGCAAGTGGTAGGTGAGCCGGACGTGGGCCTCCCGGGCCAGTGCGCGCACCTGCAGGAAAGGAGTACCCACCGCCACCCCTTCGCACACCTCCACGCGGTAAGTGAGTGTGTCAAAGACGGGGCCGTGCTCATCTTCAGCCTGCACGTGTACCAGGAGGGTGAATGTGGCACTGAGCCTGGGGGCCCCGCCATCCTGTGCCAAGACAACCACCTGGAAAGGGGCACTGGCCTCTCGCTGCAAGGCCCCCATCAGCCGCACCTTCCCGGAGAAGCGCTCCACCGTGAAGGGCCCGGCACCGCCACCTGCGGCCAGTTCAAAGTGCACCTGCCCATTGGCGCCACTGTCCCGGTCCTCAGCCTGCACTGTGTATACCACCGTGCCCATGGCGGTCCCCTCGGGCAGCAGCACGGAGTCTGACGGCAGCAAGAAGGCAGGCGCGTTGTCGTTGACGTCGGACACGCGGATCTGCACCTGGGCACTGCTGTAGGCTGGGGGCGAGCCGCTCCGGGCCTGCACCTCCAGGGTCAGCACCGCCTGCGCCTCATGATCCAGTGCCAGGCTGGTGTGCAGCGTCCCTGTGCTGGAGTCAATAGAGATGTAGCCATGCGGGTCTCCTGAGGAGATGGAGTAGAGCACGCTGTCAGAGTGACCTGCAGACAGGAAAAGGAGACCAGAGTTGGAGACCTCCTCCAGAGGGGTGGGGCGAGACCCCCTCCCCACTGCAAACAGCGTCATCTGGCCCAGTCCCGCCTGCTCTGAAGCAGGAACCCTTAACCTGCAACCTCTCCAGGCACTCAGGCTGCTGCAGAAATGAGTTTGCCCTCCTTTGCACTGCTGTTCCCAACCCTGAATCCAGGTTGCTCTTTACGAGTGTCCTTTTGGGCTGCTCTGGGGCTAGCCAAGGAATCTATCGCCATGTTCAACATCAGAGCAGGGCTCCTTCCACTGCCTCCCCAGGACGGTGCGGAGCTACATGCAGGGGCAGAAGAGGAGCACACGGTGCCTTGGCTCTCTAGGCCACAAGAACAGCAGGAGAGCCCTGCTGGGTGAGACCAAAGCAGACCCGTCTTGGCCAGCATCCTGCACCTCCCAGTGGTCCACCAGATGCTTCTGGGGACGCAACAAGATGCCTGCATCAGCTGCCACTCCCTGGCATTCAGAGACGGGCTGCCTCTCCAAACCCGGAGTTCGCTTACAGTCACCCTGGCTTGTCACTTGTGATGGACTTCTCCATGTTGGCTACCAGAGTGTTTCTGGCTGTGGTCAGGTACTGGCGAGTTCCTTTCAAGCCTGCACAGCTTGGGGCCAGAATTTCTGCATATGCACCTACCTGTCAATGAGATCTGGGTGGGAGGTCCCCCCCAAGTGTCCCACCGCCTTCCGAAGCTGCGCTGGCGGAGACAGACATGCAAAAGGGTCTTCCCGGCAGTGCCCCCCGGGTGTGGGATTCCCAGACCTTTAGCGTGCACGCGTCTCCTCCCTCACCAGTGTCTCATCAGAGGTTGGTCTGTTCCGTGTGAGCTGCCGCGTGTTTAATGAACCGCTGATGCCTCTCCCTACTTCTGTCTGGGCTGTTTTTTATGATGCTGGTGTCCCTGAAGGCAGGACGGACATCCTCCTCCAACCTTCTCTCCCATGGCAGCATCCACCCCCTGCCCTGTGGCTCTGGGCTGGCACAGCAGGCGGTGTCGCTGGCCCTTGGTGACATACCTGGGGGGTTGTGGGCAGAGACCGCGCCCACACTGCTGCCAGGACGGGTATCTTCAGGGATGGTGAAGGAGTACTGGGCACGCTCAAAACTAGGAGGGGAGACTGTGCCTGCCACAATGCTGATGTTGATCTGGGCACTGGGCTGGGCTGACAACCCCCCTCCATCCCTGGCGGCAACCTCCAGCTGCACCAGCCTGTTCGCATGGCCCGCCAGGGTCCGTTGCAATGAGAGGGTGCCTGCAGAGAGGAAGAAACGAGGGCGGTAGGTGGGGATGCGGGAGCCAAGGGCAGAGCTGAGTCCCGGCCCGTGGATCCTGGCGCAGGCTGGGAGGTGCTTTGCAGCCAGGAGCAGCTGCTCCGCCTCCTCACCCGCTCTGCCTTACCCGTGTCTGGGTTGATGGCGAAGAGTGCAAGCGCGTTGCCAGCCGCAATGCGATAGACCACTTGCCCGTTCCGGCCACTATCCTTGTCGTAGGCCGTGACGCGCAGCACTGCGGAGCCCAGCCGGCTCTGGCTGCTGATGCTGGTGGCGTACTCCAGGGGATAGAAGGCTGGAGCGTTGTCGTTGACGTCCTCCAGCAAGACCTTGACGTAGGCCACGGAGCTCAGTCCACCCTGGGGGAGGAAGCAGGAGAGGCACCCTTGAGCCTCTGGAAAGTGAGGTCTCCCCTGGCCCGCCAGCACCCTCCCCAACAATGCAAAGACAGTGTCACCCCCGCTGCCGAGCTGGCCTGCCTCCTCCCCCAGGCTGGAGCAGCCTCTGGAGCCCTGGCTGGGACCAGGAGCTGGAGAGCAGCCTCATGGAGCAGCAGGCAGCAGCCACTGGCACAGACCTCAACCCCCTAACCCTCCACACGTGCTAGGAGGGCCAGAGAGATACACCCCCAAGCAGCGCCCCCTCTTGGCCTCCAACTGCTCCTGTGGCTCAGGCCAGGGCCCTGCAGCCTGCTGGGGGATGGTGCCAGGGCTCGAGCAGAGGCCTCTGAGTCCTCCCTGCTGGTGGCAGGGGTCGTGCCCAGCACATGGGGGGGGGGGCTGTGCAGGGCTTCGTCCCAGAACCTCCAGCCCACTCACCCCATCCACAGCTGTGACAGTGAAGTCGTAGGAGGCAACGCCCTCGTCGCGGTCCAAGTCCCGCCTGGTGCAGAGTTGGCCGGTCTCCTCCCCAAGGCTGAAGGCCACAGGGGCTGAGCTGCCCAGGCCAGTGCCCAGTGAGTAGGAGATGGCACCGAAAGAGCCACCATCAGCGTCTGAGGCCCGGATCTGCAAGGAAGAAGACGCACCACTCTGAGGCAGCAGGGGGCAAACCTCCACCAATCCGCACCCCTCCCCATGAAGAAGGCATGCCTGTGGAGCCAAACCAACCTGTCCCCCACCTTCTGGTGGGGCAGCTGCAATCTCTCTCTCCGCTCCAGCCCCACATACCCTCTGGGTGGGTGGGGAATTGCTGTGGGGGCTTGCACAACAGGAAGGGAGCCAGGAAGAGGAGACCTTGTCCCTGAAGGGGGCCAGTACTTCCAGACAGCTGGGAATGAAGGGGGAGACCAGCAGTCCTCGTCTCCTGCTGGCCTCACTGGGAGCCCCAAGGGCGACAGCGGCAGAAGGACACCCAGGGGAGCGGCTCTCCTTCTTTGACTGCGGAAGGTGCAGTTGGCACCTGAAGCCCAGGAGGCTGGCTGGAGCCAGAGTGGAAGACTCAGCCGGCCAGCCCAGCAAGCCTGGCGTTCCTGAAGCTCTGCTCCTAAAGCTCTCACCCCCCTCCATGGGGCCGTGGAGCACAGGAGGCTTCACGGCTCCATGCAAGTGCCCAGCACAGCAGAGCGGTGGGTGCTGCAGCTCTCTCAGACAAAACGCTCCAGGGGAGCTCCTTTCCTGCACGCCACTCAGACTTCTCTGGCAGAGCAAGGGCTTGATCCTTGCAGGCGGTCTGAGAAGTCGGTTAGAAGCAGAGTCTTGCACACGGAGGGCGAAAGAGCTGCAACTGTGGCCAGTGTCAGCACATGGGCTGGAGAGATCTGGCTCTCTTCAGGGGCTGAGATGGGTTTGGTGACCAGTCAGATCCTGCACACGAAGCAGCCCTTCTTAGGATGCCACCACCATCCAAAGCCAAGGGTGGTGGTTGGCTGCAGGGCCTTCTCTGCCGTGGCACCACATCTCTGGAATGGTTGGCCAGAAGACTTGAGGACAGCCTCCTCCTTACATGGCCTCTGGCAGGGCTAAATGACCCGCCTGCTGTACTTCACTTGGTTCTGAAGGGGAAGAACCTCTTAGGGACCGTTTTCACTCCAGGTGCTGCTTTATGTTGCGTCACAGCTGTTGAAGATTTCAATCTGTTCTTGCACTGGGTTTTTAGAAGATTTTAATTAGTTTTATGAGACTGTTTTTAGATGTTTCATCTTCTGTACATTTTATCTCTATTGTTCATGCACATTGGGGCAAAAAATCAAAACTTTAGATATAGGCTGATGGGTTCTGAGCTGTCTGTGACAGATCAGGAGAGAGATCTTGGGGTGGTGGTGGACAGGTCGATGAAAGTGTCGACCCAATGTGCGGCAGCAGTGAAGAAGGCCAATTCTATGCTTGGGATCATTAGGAAGGGTATTGAGAACAAAACGGTTAGTATTATAATGCCGTTGTACAAATCTATGGTAAGGCCACACCTGGAGTATTGTGTCCAGTTCTGGTCACCGCATCTCAAAAAAGACATAGTGGAAATGGAAAAGGTGCAAAAGAGAGCAACTAAGATGATTACGGGGCTGGGGCACCTTTCTTATGAGGAAAGGCTACGGCGTTTGGGCCTCTTCAGCCTAGAAAAGAGACGCTTGAGGGGGGACATGATTGAGACATACAAAATTATGCAGGGGATGGACAGAGTGGATAGGGAGATGCTCTTCACACTCTCACATAATACCAGAACCAGGGGACATCCACTAAAATTGAGTGTTGGGCGGGTTAGGACAGACAAAAGAAAATATTTCTTTACTCAGCGCGTGGTCGGTCTGTGGAACTCCTTGCCACAGGATGTGGTGCTGGCGTCTAGCCTAGACGCCTTTAAAAGGGGATTGGACGAGTTTCTGGAGGAAAAATCCATTATGGGGTACAAGCCATGATGTGTATGCGCAACCTCCTGATTTTAGGAATGGGTTAAGTCAGAATGCCAGATGTAGGGGAGAGCACCAGGATGAGGTCTCTTGTTATCTGGTGTGCTCCCTGGGGCATTTGGTGGGCCGCTGTGAGATACAGGAAGCTGGACTAGATGGGCCTATGGCCTGATCCAGTGGGGCTGTTCTTATGTTCTTATGTTCTTATGTTCACTGCTCTGAGTTTGAGAGAAGCAGCACAGAGGTCAGGACGTCACCTGTGGGTTTGACTCCACGTGGGTCAAGGTTTTGCAGGCCCGAATCTGTGGATCAGATATCTCGGATTTCAGTAGCCCAGGGATTCCGTGACTGGAGCCCCCACGGATACTGAAGCACGGCCTGTATGTGCGTATAAATACATAAATAAACAAACAGCCGTTTAGCCATCATTTGGTTTCTGTCAGGGAGGTGGAACAGGGAGGTCGGAGCCCTGGGGTGCATCAAAGCTGTGCTGTCTCTTGGACATTGAGGACGACGTGCTCTCTGGCCCATCTCCACCGAGGGAAGGGCCAGGACTTGCTTTTCAAACACAAAGGAAATGGGGGCCTGTGAGCCACAAGGCATCTCCAAGGAGTTGCCAGGAGGACTCTGCAGCTGCCCTCTCTGAGCCCCCCAAAGCAGTTGCGCGGAGAAGGGCCGGCCGCCCTGAGTTCTGCTGCTCCACAATGCCCCCCCCCGACGGTGGCAGGGAGGGAGATGCCAGCTGGCTGGGGAAGAATCAGATGCCTTGGGGGGCCAACAGGGTCCCCACTGGTCCTACCCTTGGCCTTGCTGCTCAGTCTGGTCTGTGGAAGAAAGCACCAGCAGCCCCAACTTCCTGGAACCGTCCCTTGGGAGCACACCCTCGACTGCCAGCCTTGGGTGCCTGCCTGCCCTGGAGCAAGACCACTGGGCCGGTTGCCTTTCCTGCCCCTGCACCTAGACAGGGTGAAGTGATGCCTTGCCGGGGGGGGGGGGGTCCAGACCAGCGGAAATGTAGCAGCAGGACAAGCAGCAGACTTTTCTTCAGAGGCAGCTGGGGAGGGGGGGTTCTGATCTGGAAATGATGCAAGGGTTGAACACCCCCCCCCACACACACACACAATTTTCAGGCAAAGGAGAAAACACTGGCATGGCCAAGCAATGGTTTCCAGTGTAATGAGTCATTTGGCTCTGAGATGAGTGGGAAGCCACGTCCAGAGCCTGAGCTGCAAGCGCAGAGCCCTGAAGTGCTCGGGGCAGGGGGCAAGCAAGGCTGGGCTGGGCGGGCAAGGAGGGTTCCCGCAGCAGCAGCAGCTCCCTCTGAGCCCCTGTGCACACACAGCCCCTCCCTCTGAATGGGGAAGTTAGAATCCTGTGGCCCCCTTTGAGGTCTGTGGTTGGCTTAGCGGCAGGAATGGCTGGGGCAAGAGAGATGCCTTCAGGAGGGACTCCTGTGTGTGTGTGGGGGGGGGCTTCTGTGCCTGCAGCCTCATGCAGAAGCAGCAGGGTGGGGGTGGGAAGAGGCCTTCCCGGCACTGCCTGTCACTGTGAGCTCATGCATAATGGAGGGGCCTCTCTGCAGCCAGCCAGCCGCAAGCAGCTCTCATATTTCAGAGCCAAGTGCTGAGGCCAGGTCCCTCCCGGGCCAGCCTGCCTGCTTGCCTGCCTGCCTGCCTTGGGGACCGCCACTTCCTCCGCCCCACTCTCACCAAGGCTGCAGTGGGTCCACCCTCCAGATGTTTGGGGCTTTCTCCTTCCCTCCTTTGGGCTGTTTCGGGGATGGGGACAGAATGGGGGGGTTCCCCTTTGGTTTCCCAAAAACCCAGCAGGGGAGGTGAGGCTGCAAATTGAGCCCCGGGGCATCACACCGAGGTCTCCTCCGCAAGCTGCAACGTCAGGCTAGTTCCTCCGAGGTGCTGGCAGGAGGCACCCAAAGGGCAGCTCCCTACCCCAAGCCCTCCCTTGCCATGTTCCTGCCCCCAGGACCCGAAACAGCAGTGGCGGGGCAGTGCCGCTCCCCAGGCGGGATGCCTGCGGATGGCTGGGCGGCCTTCTTCCCCCGGACACCCCGGCTTCTGTTGGCCAGGCAAAGACAAGCCTTTCCTGCAAAGCTCTTTCCCACACTGCCCGCCCGCCCCAGCTCACAGCCCCGAATGGCAGGCTGCCCAGGAGGCCCCACTGCACAGATGTGTGCAAAGCCACAGCTCCACATCTGGCTTGGGTTCAGGCCCAGGAATGACGGGAGCACTGGCGCCAGTGTGGCCACTGATCCCACGCATGCTCCCTGCCAGGCGTGTTGCGCAGCTGCCCTTGCCAGCCCTGGCACTGCCACGGAGCAGCCAAAAGGGGCTTCAGCAGGGCTATTTCAGGAACCGGCCTCTTCCCACTCCTCCCCCGGTTGCTGGCCACGGGGTCAAACTGGAAGCAGATGGCCTGCACGGGCCGGGTCAGGAGAGCAGGATCCCTGAGGGGCCGACAGCAGCCGGCCATGCGTGGCAGGGAGCGAGGCTTCCCAGGGCTTGCTGCAACTCACGTGGCCTCGGCTGGGCAAGAGCACTGCTGTGGGGGGGGTGCCATTAATTCGGCTGCGAGGCTGCTCCCCAGAAGGCACACCTTCCAGGGAAACCAAGTGTATTCAGGCCTCTTTGCTTTGCAGTACAAGGGGGTTGGAAGCTGCTACAACTGCACTCATAAGGGTGCCTGAAGGCTCCGTGACTCCTGCAGAAAGGACACCAATGTCTCCAGAGGGGCATGCATGGCACCATGCCCAGCCACCAGTGGTGGACTGCCCTCCTTGCCCAAACATGGCCCTGCGAGAGGCACACCTCAGAAGGTGTCCAGCACGCAGCCCCAGGGCCCAGCACCACCCAGCACGGGGAGGCAGGATCCTGACTAGACTTGCAGGCCGTAGGGGCCAGTGCCACAGGTGTCCATGCAGACAATTCTCCTGGCAGTGGGACTGGCGTGAAGCATCATGTGTCAGCAACCAGAGTAGGCAGGAGCCAGGCGGGAAGGGGCAGGAGTGGGGACTGTTGGCGGATGAGCATAAGCCCCGAAGGGAAACTGCATCGCTCTTGGCAGGAGGCAAAGGCAACCGTGACCTGACAGCATCCTGCCCCGATGCCTTTCTCCTGCAGACATGAGCTGCCTGTTGATAGCCAAAGAGCCGCCTGAAGGGGGACCAAGCCAGGGAATGGGGGGGGGGGGAGACTCAGCCGCAGGAACTGTGGTTCCTGTGTAGTAAGCACGGCCACTGTCTCCCTCCTTTTTCCAAGCAGGCAGGATCCTGTGCACCAGGTAACACGGCACCAGCAGAGGCCCTGCACTCACCAAGGCAGCAGCCAGCACACCAGAGCAGGGCAGCAAGAAGCTTCCTGGTTCCTGACTGGCATGCCGGCCCTGGGAGCAAGGTGCCCAGATGGCCTCACGCTGCCCACAGGAATGCCGTAAGCCGTGAGACTTGCAGGGGGGGGAGGTTCTGCAGAGGGCCCAGTCAAAGCGGGGGGGGGACTGCACCAGCCTCCCGACATGGAAGGCAAGTGGACAGTGTGTCCAGGTGGCAGGTAGTGAAGAGCTCCGGACAGGGAGGAGGGCAAGGCTGGAGCATCGTGAAAGGACCGGAGCATGTGCAGAGGAAAAATGCAGGGGAAGACCGCCCATCAGTCAGTCTTCCTGGGCATGCAAAGGCCACATGCAGGAGAAAAGGAATGAGTAAATCAGGAACCAACAAGGGCCAGTGCACCGTCAGCAGTGACTGAGCCCTGCGCTCCATGCCGCGAAGGCGCACAGAGACCCGCTTGGTGGCCTACAAATGCCAAAAAGAAAGCAATGACTGCTTTCCCAAGGGGACTGCGGCTGCAGACACACCAAGACAAGGGCGGGGGGCTGGCCGACAGCTGAGAAGTGGGGGGGACAGAGCAGCAGCAAAAGGAGAAGTGAAGACGGTGGAAGAGGGCAGAGGCAGGGAGCAAGTCAAATGGGGGCAGCAAGCCAAGTGCTGGAGACGGGAGGGGTTCTGTGAGAGGGAAAGCCCCGCCAGGGACTAGCGTCCTGAGGGAGCCAGAAGGTGTGTGTGCAGCCTGTCCCTTGCATCCTGCAGTTGGGGACTTAGGAAGGATGTCAGCCTTTCTTCCAAACGGGTGGGGGGGGCAGCAGTCCCCCCCCAGGTGGAAGAAGGCACGAGACTCTGTGGGATAGACAGTTGTCTGGGAGACTGGGTGGGGCAGAACAGGTGCTCTGCAGGTTATTGCCACAGTTTGGGTGGCGAATGCCCACCACCTGATTAGCTATTGGTGGGGTTTCTACTTTACATCCGCTCTAGTGCTGGACCAGTTTGAGATAGGAGCAGAATTACTGGTCCCAGCTGGCAGGCGCAATGTGGGTGAAGGAAGCAGTGGGTGGCTTTGGGCGATGTGCAGCACCTGCTGTACTCCAGGGATGCCCTCAGACCACTCCTTGTGGCTGACACCAGTCAGGGCCTGAGTCCCGGGTGCCGGAGGGCTTCCAGCTCCTCCTCCTGCACCAGACAACCATCCTCTGCAAGCACGCAGCCCTTCGGCCCAGGCGCGTGGAGGGCCTGTGGAACTGGCTCTGCAGTGCTGTTTGGCCAAGCATCAAATCCTGGCTGTCTTTCCCCAATTTGGTCTGAAGAACAGTAGATGTTGGGAGAGGACTCTGAACCAAGGGGGGGGCAGCAAGGAGGAATGTACCTCTTTGGAGAAGGAAATGTCTTCGCTTCCACCAATGGGGGTGCAAAAGGATTTCTGTCCGACTGTTGCAGTGCCTACTCCAGGGTGCTGCTGTCCTTCTGCTGCTTCAAGAGGAGGAAGAGGAGCGGCAGTTTGGAGGGGTCCCTGTGCAGCCTGCTTATGCCACCTCTGCCCTCAATATCTCCTCCGTGCGGCCCTTTGGAACTGGATTGTTGGACTTTGCAGTGCTGGAAAAGAGATCTGCTAGACCTCCCCACACTGCTGCCCCGGATGCCCGCCCTGTGCCTGCTGCCACCTGAGCATCCCTGGTTGATGTCCTCCTCTCTGGAGGGTCCAGGCTCACCGGCTGTGCCACCATACACAAGCGTGTTGCTGGTCGTGACTAGGCACTGTTGCTTTCCCCTCAAACGCCACCTGTCCGACCTCCAGACTGACCGGTTTGATTAATGCCACCGGTCTATCCAGCCACCTAAGCCCAGAATGCGACCTGGGGAGGAGGGGGGCCTGCCGCAACTGCAGAAAGGCACTTGCTGGCCAGACAGGGACAGTGACGCCGAGTCCAGATCCCTGCAGGCTTTAAACGAAGGAGGTGCTTTTCTGCCAGGCTCCCTGGCTCTGAAGGCTTGTGAGACCAGGGCCCGCACTGCTCAGCAACTCCAGCCCCTTCGGAGGGGCTGCCTCAGCGCCCTGCCACTCTCCAGCCTGAGCATCGCCTGGGAGTATCAGCTGCCAGATTTCAGAGCATTTGGAGAAAGAACAGCTGAGTTGTTGCAGGTTTAGAAATTTAGGTTTAGAAATGCGCCTCACCCAGTTTGCAACCACTTCTGCCCCCTCCCCCAAAACAGAGGTTAGCATTTCCTTCTTGGGGGTAGCTTGGATTGTGCGGACAACGCAGTGTTTGCATTTGAAAGATGGCCATGGTGTTTCCTCGCCTGAAAAAGCCCTGAAGGATCGCTAACTTCCAGCCTGTCCAGAGTCAGGCACCTGAGCAAGTGGTGGTGTCTCCGCTCCAGAGGTTCCTGGATGAACTGCACTGTCTAGAACTCTTTCAGTCCCATTGCAGGCCTGGCTTCGGCTGGAAACAGCCTTGGTGGTTGACCTGGGCTGAGGACTCCAGCGGGGGAGTGTGTCCCTGCTGGTCTGACTGGACAGCTCAGTGACTTGACATCTCTGACCGTGGTGCCCTTTGGGGCCAGTTGGTGACCCGGGCTTGCACTGATTCTTGGTCCCAGAAGGGATGCCTGTTTGCCACTCTGGCCATT
Source organism: Tiliqua scincoides (assembly GCF_035046505.1). Lineage (NCBI taxonomy): Eukaryota > Metazoa > Chordata > Lepidosauria > Squamata > Scincidae > Tiliqua > Tiliqua scincoides. The sequence goes on from NC_089823.1 coordinate 399,159, forward strand.
GGTTTGTATGATGCCATAAGGGCAATGCCATTTATCAGGATGACATCTCGACTGCCTGTAACATGCTGTACATTGGGTTGCCCTTGCAGTCTGTCCGGGGAACTGCAGTTAGTGTAGAGTGCAGTGCCCCCTGTGGTCGTGGGGACCTGGCAGTTCCACTCCATCAGGCCAGAGCTCTGGCCACTGCAATGGCTGCTGATTGGGCTCTGGGCACAATTCCAGCTGCTGGATTTAACCTTTAAAGCCCTCCACAGCTCGGGGCTTAGGTGTCTTGGGGAGCACCTTCTGCACAGTCCAGCCTGACCCTAAGATCAACTGGGGAGCTCTCTTGCACACTGGAGGTCCAGGAGGTGGCAGCAAGAAACAGGGCTTTCTTGGTGGAGGCCCCCCAATTGTGGCGCCCTCTCCCTGGTGACTCAAGAACTGCTGTCTCAGTAGTGTTGTTCTGGTGGGGCTCAAGTCATTTCCTTTACAATAGCTTTCAGTTGGGGGCCAGGTGGGTGGGTGGGGCACATTTGAAGACCCTGCTTTGGCTGCTGGTTTCAGTCTGTTTTAACGCTGGTTTTGTTCTTAATGCCTTTGTGCTGCTGCTGCTGCTGCTGCTGCTTTTAAGTTGTCACATTGTTTCAATCTTTTGCACTGTGTATGTGATGCTGCTCTTGTGTCTGCTGGGATGTTGAACAGCATTGTGAGCTGCCTTGAGTGCCATCTGGAGAAGGCAGGGGTGAAATGTTCCAAATGAATCGATAAGTAACATCTGGGAACTTTCCTGTGACCCTCTGTGACAAACTGGGCAGCAAAGTTTCCCACTCCAGAAAGGGAGGAAACTCACTGGCCTTTTCCGCCCTGGTGGTGAAACACAGACACATGTTGCGGTGGGTGCTGTGGTGGAAACAGCCCTTGCCTGGCTGGGTGTACTGAACAAAGAGCCTGCCCACGGCCCAGCAGCATCACTAGAGGGGCGCACACTGCAAATCACGGCCCCTCGGCGCGGTCTCCCCCACCCCGACTGGCTCCAGCAGCCTTACACGGCACAGTTGGGCGCCTTGCAAAGCTTGGTGATCTCCACCCCTCTCGCTAACCTGCTGCCGTGGCAAGAGTGCTGGAGAGCAAGGGGGAGCAAGCAGTTGCAGGAAGAGAGATGGGAGAATCAGGACCGCGTGTTGCTGTGCAGGAGCTCAGGCTGCGGAAGAGCAGAGCCGGCCATTCAGGAAACCCTTCTCCTCACTCTGTGAGGGAAAGGACAATCTGCACCTGCTCAGAGGCAAGGGAACGGCGCTCTTCATGTGCCCAGGAGCGTTTGCCATGGACTGCCACTGGGAGGAATCGGGAATCTCATCCCTGGACCAAACTCAGGGGTTGGGGTGGAGTTGGAGTTCTGACACGTGCGTGTTTTGGGAAGTGCGCCTGCGTGTCTGGAAGGCCGTTCAAAGAGTGTGCAGGAGGACGGGGATGCTTAGCTAGTGCCACCTGCCCTTGGCATTCTGCAGTGTCCGCTTGTATGTAAAACTCTTCCCTTCGGTTTCCCCGTCTCCCCCCTCCCTTCTGAGGATCTACATAAGGACGGACTGCATCGTATTAGGAGGGCCTGTTCTTAAGCTACTCCCTCAGCATTTCCTCCACCACCCTTTGAAGAAAGAGGAGGTGGGAGTGGGAGGGCTCCTCCCTCCTCCTGGTGTCCAGTGCTGCTTCCTCCTTGTCTGTGGCTGGTGGAGGGGATGCTGAGAGCTCTCCTCGGCCATGACAAGAAGCAGTGGAGGCCCTGGGCATCCTGCAACAGAGCAGGTTGCTGCCCGCAGTAGCGAGCACCCACTACCACCACCCCTTTGTGGCAGCAGCTCCAAAATGGGCGCCAGCAGCACACTCTGCGCAGCCAATGGTTGGCAGTGGCATGTATGGCAGCTTCTCTGCCTTCTGCCCTCCATGCCAACTTGTAATCATAATCTGGCCCAGCACTCCAGAAGGGGATGTAAAAGAGCATCTAGGATGGTAACGAAGGGTATTAGAATGAATGGGTGTGAATCAGGAGTAGCCCAAAGGAAGAGGCCACTGAGTCCCTTGACAGTGACCCAACCTATCCTGACTGCTCAGATACCAGGAGCAGTGGGACTGGTGGCACATCAGGGACCAGCTACCTCACCTGCCCCAGGTATCCACCACCAGCCAGATATGCCGAAAACTGGAGCTCTGCCAGAATGGGGAGCTGGAGAGGGCCTTCCAAGACCTCCCCCTGTTCTCCTGCACACTGGCCTGGCCTGGCTGCTCCCAGATCCAGCACAAGCTCCTCATCCTTTCCCTCAAAGCCCCCTCCCTGGCCCCTTCCCTCCCTCAGCCCTCAGATCCTGCTACACTTCCAGCTCCACCACTGCCCTTGGCCCTCCGGGAGTCTCCTGCTTCCCAGGGTGTCTCTGCCTCCTCTGCATGGAACAGCCTCCAGAAGCACAACCTGCGGGACTCTGCCATGCTTGCTTCCTGCACATTTCCTTTAAAAGTCAGCTTTCCCCCTCCCCAGAGCCTTTGGCACCACACCCAAGTCCACCCTCCCCATTTGCTGTAGCTGAGCTTCAGCACCTGTAGTGGAAAGGGTCACATCATTTCCTGCCGCCCCATCATCTCCCCTGTGTCAAAGCCTAGAGCAGGGGTGTCCAAACTTTTAGGCAGGTGAGCCACATCATCTCTCTGACACTATGTCAGAGCCGGGGGGGGGGGAATTAATTAACATTTCAAATTTGAATAAATTTACATAAATGAATACATTAGAGATGGAACTTATATGAATGAATGAAGGTCTTGCAATAGCTCATGGCCTATAAAAGGCCTTGCACAAAGCAAGGCTGGCCTTTCTATTGCTGCCACTGCTGCAACACAGACGTGAAACAGCAAGCAGTGGAGGGAGCCTTCATCCCACAGCTCAAGCGAGAGGTCAAACAGTCAGCCGTCACACTGAGAGCAGTTGCATCAGGCCAGCACGGGCTCCAGCAAGTCTCCGGAGGGCCAGAGGCTCATTGGAGACAGGGAGCTCCCTGAGGGCTGGATTGGGAGTCCTCAAGGGCCGCAAGTGGCCCCAGGGTCGTGGTTTGGGCACCCCTGGCCTAGAGTGTAAGCCTCTTGGGGCAAGGCCTGTCTTTTCACTCTACACCAGTGCCAAAGACACTGAGGGAGGAATAATAATAATAGCATGGCCCTTGGAAGCACCAGCCCCCCCAAAGGCCACACCCATCACTGAACCTCTCACTTGTAGAACTGTGTCATAGGACAAATGCTTTGAAGGGTGCAGTCTCCGCTCCCCACCCCCAGTTCCAAAAAGACAGCAAAAGAAATGCTGACAGTGGATTCCGTGCTGGCTTTCCAGCAGACTCAGCCCTGGTCTAGGAAATGGGAAGGGGAGGTCTTGGATGAGGAACACTGCAAGGGGTTGAACGGATGAGGAAACCTGGTCTTCTCGACTGCCCAGACAAGTCCCTCGTGCAACACAGAATGCAGCAGTAGAAAGAACTCTAAAGAGACGTTTGGAGAATAAGGGAGCAGGTGGACTTCAGCAGGACTTCTGAGCAGTTCGGCAACAGATTTGGCATGTGTTGGGTCTGGGAAGCTCTCAGAAGAGGTGGGAGAAAACAGGGTTTGAAATTATGGATTATTGGTGTCTAATCAGAATTATGGAAATTATGGAGTTTGGTGTCTTCCAAAAGTTAAAAGTGCAGAAAGCGTGTGGTGTCTTCATTCAAAATTTACATTCTCATTATAAATTATAATCCCTTTAAAAGAGTACAAGGAGGCGATACGGGTTGTATAGTGTCAGCAGCTGAGGCCGCAGTCTTCAGCCAGGCAACTCTCCAAGAAGAAATATAAAGCAAAGAAAAAGGGGGTAGTTGTTTTTTTTTAAGGTTTCAGGGAGGACTTTAAACTGCTGAAAGCAGCGTGATGTGTTTTTATTTTATTCCCGCCTCCAGCTACAACACCTGGCTGTGTAAGGACTGCTGCTTCTCAGGTGGGTGATATTAAGCAGCGGGATCTGTTATGCTCGTTGGCATGTTTCTTTTTCTGTCTCGGTGCCCTTTGACTACATGAGTTGTGACTAAATGTAGACATCTGTCTGCGGAAGCCTGGACCTTCCTTATAGTTTTGCCGGTTGGTTTTCTAAACCCACCTCTCCAGGAAAGAGTTTGAACTGCTGCACGCTTTCCTGGAGAGCAGTCATGAGAAGGCCCATGACTTTGAGCATTCTGAGGCAGAGGAAAGGGAGCAAGAGAGCCAGGCTGCTGTTTGCCTGCTGCAAAGGCGGAAGAGGGAAAACGCAGGAAGCCCAGGAAAAGCGACATGAGCAAGACTGTGTGGGAAGCCGCTGTGTCAGTCCAGTCCAGGCCTGCCTTTTGGGGGTCAAAAAGTCAGCCTTCAGCCATTACAATAAATGTTTTGCCAGCCCAGCAGTAGACCCTTGCTTTGAGTGAGGAAGGTCACAGGTCAACCCCTCAAAATTGCCCGGAGGAGACTGCTGCCCCTTACAGTCTGGAAAGCAAAGCCACCCGCATGAATCTGTGGGTGGTGTGTTTGCAACATGCCAGTCAAACTGAAGATGTTCTGATGTGCCTGCCACACCTGACCTGCACCAGCATGCGTTAGCCAAGGCGACTTGGGCCAAAGACTGCTGAGAAAACTCCACAGTCAGGGAATTAGAGGACAGGTCCTCTCCTGAATGAGGAACTGGTTGAGGTCCAGGAAGCAGAAAGTGGGTGTCAATGGGCAATTTTCACAATGGAGAGAGGTGGAAAGTGGAGTGCCCCAAGGATCTGGCCTGGGACCTGTACTTTTCAACCTGTTCATAAATGACCTGGAGGCACGGTTGAGCAGTGAGGTGGCTAAGTTTGCAGATGACACCAAACTTTTCTGAGTGGTGAAGACCAGAAGAGATTGTGAAGAGCTCCAGAAGGATCTCTCCAAACTGGGAGACTGGACAGCAAAATGGCAGATGCGTTTCAATGTAAGTAAGTGTAAAGTCATGCACACTGAGGCAAAGAATCAAAACTTTACATATAGGCTAATGGGTTCTGAGCTCTCTGTGACAGGTCAGGAGAGGGATCTTGGGGTGGTGGTGCAGCTCGATGAAAGTGTCGACCCAATGTGCGGCGGCAGTGAAGAGGGTTAATTCCATGCTTGGGATAATTAGGAAAGGCATTGAGAATAAGACACCTAATATTGTAATGCCGTTGTACAAATTGATGGTAAGGCCACACCTGGAGTATTGTGTACAGTTCTGGTCGCCACATCTCAAAAAGGACACAGTGGAAATGGAAAAGGTGCAAAAGAGAGCAACCAAAATGATGACTGGGCTGGGGCACCTTCCTCAGGTAGAAAGGCTATAGCATTTGGGCCTCTTCAGGCTAGAAAAGAGGCGCTGGAGGGAGACATGATTGAGACATACAAAATCATGCAGGGGATGGACAGAGTGGATAGAGATACGTTCTTTTCTCTCTCACATAACTCCAGAACCAGGGGACATCCACAAAAGTTGAGTGTTGGGAGAGTTAGGACAGACAGAAGAAAATATTTCTCTACCCAGCATGTAATTAGTTTGTGGAACTCCTTGCCACAGGATGTAGTGATGGCATCTTGCCTGGTTCCCTATAAGAGGGGATTGGACAAATTTCTGGAGGAAAAGTTCATTACGGCTTACAAGTCATGGGAGGTATGTACAAGGTAGAGGTAGGCTGCCTCTGATTGCCAGATGCAGGGGAGGGCACCAGGATGCAGGTTGTGTCTGTTGTCTTGTGTGCTCCCTGGGGCATTTGGTGGGCCGCTGTGAGATACAGGAAGCTGGACTAGATGGGCCCTTGGCCTGATCCAGCAGGGCTCTTTTGATGTTCTTATGTAAAAGTCGCACGTCCTGCGGGAGAGGCTGCTGTCTCAGTGCAGCCCAACTTATGCTATCTTTGCCTATAGCTTCTTTGCTGTCTTAAGGCAGGCTCACCTTTGTGACTCGTGGCCCCTGGTCAGGAAGCCTCACAGATTGGCACGGGGGGGGGGGGGGCATGTCTTTTTACCTAGCCCAGCACTGGCTGGCAGAGGTTCTCCAGGCACTCCCTCTGTTAGCTGCCCGCCTGCTATCCTCTCACTGGACTGATGCTGCGGACTGACTCTGGACACGCCTGCCTGCTCAGCAACAAGCAAGTCCCACTGCCCTTCCATGACTGTCCCAAGGATCCTGCAAGCAAGCTCTGAAAGGAACCTCCCACCAACGCTCCCCTCACCCGGCTCACCTGGAGGAAGCAGGTGCCAGGAGGCACGTCCTCCTTCAAAGAGACGTTGTAGAAGTCACTCTCAAAGCTGGGCTCGTTGTCGTTGACGTCCTGCAGTGCCACCCGCACCACAGCAGTGGAGGAGAGCATGGGCTTGCCCCCGTCCGTGGCCAGCACCGTCAGCTGGGGCTGGGGATCAACCTCGTAGTCCAGAGAAGAGGCCGTCGTGACAATGCCGGTGGCAGGATCAATGGCAAACCAGTGGGAGTGGGTGTGGTGGGTGTGGAGGATGCTGTAGCGGACCTCCCCGTTGGGGCCCTGGTCCTTGTCGCGGGCAGTCACCTGCAGCACAAAGCTGCCCGGATAGATCACTTCGGGGACGTTCTGCTCGTACTCCTGAGCGTCAAACAGGGGCGGGTTGTCATTGACGTCCGTCACCTGAAGCACAAACGCGGACTCTGCGCGCAGGGGTGGCGTTCCTGCATCCGTGGCCGTCACACGCAGCTCGTAGGAGTCCCGCTCCTCCCGGTCCAGCATCTGATCCACGCAGATCAGGTAGATGATGTTGTCCTTGGTGGTGAGGGCAAACTTGCCTTCACCGCCTTCCAGGGAGACGTTGACATTGGCGTACTCGCCGTAGTCAGGGTCGGAGACAGAGATGCGTGCCACAAACTGCCCGGGCTGGGCCCCCTCCGAAATGCGGGGGGAGCCATCCTCGCTGAGGAAGATGATGGTCATGGTGGGCTGGTTGTCGTTGTAGTCACGCACCTGGATGGTGACGAAGGTTGTGGACACCTCTGGGTGCACCGCCTGGTCCCGAGCCTGCACCACCAGCTCGTGCACCTTCCGCAGCTCGTAGTCGAGCCCCTTGTTGAGTGTGATCACGCCTGTGGCGGCGTCGATGGTGAAGTACTGCTCGGGGTCGCTCTGCCGGCGGTTGATCTCGTACACCACCATGCCGTTCTCTCCCTCGTCGGCATCCAGCGCAAAGACCTGCATGATGCTGCTGCCCGGCTGCAGGTTCTCCGGGATGAGGGTGTGGTAGCGGCTCTGGTTGAAGGCAGGGGCGTTGTCATTGACGTCCTGCAAGGACACAGCCAGCGTCATCTGGGAGCTCCGAGGCGGGGACCCGCCGTCATAGGCCTCCAGCAGCAGCGTGTAGGTGGACTGGATCTCCCGGTCCAAGGTACTGCCCACCACCAGCTCTGGCTGCAGGACTCCATTGGGCCCACGGCGTGTCTCCAGCCGGAAAGCCTGGCCCGTGTTGCCCCCCTGGATGGCGTACCCCTGGGTGCTGAGCAGGCCACTGTCTGCGTCGAAGGCTGGCTCAAGCGGGAAGCGGCTCCCGAGGGGGGTGTGCTCGGGAATCTGGAGGGAGCCACGCTGCTTGGGGAAGGCGGGTGCGTGGTCATTCAGGTCTGTGACCTGCACAGTGACCTCCACCGTAGCTCCTTCAGGGGTGACGGCAATGAAGCTGTAGTGGTCCCGACTCTCGTGGTCCAGCACTCGGGCAGTCTTAATGATGCCACTGTTCTCATCAATCTCCAGGTCAGTGGCCACCCCGCTGCCCTCCTGCGCAGAGATGAAGTACATGTAGGTGGGAGTGCCAGGGGGCAGGCCCGCACTGATGTCCCCGATGATGGTGCCAGCTGGCTGCTCCTCGTCAATCTGCAACTCGAGGGTGCCCAGCACTGCGGAGCCCTCCCCAAGCGCCAGGCTCCCCAGGAGCGACAGCAGCAGGGCAGCCATGGCCATGTCCAGCTGCTCCACGAAGCTCCTCCTCAGCAGGAAGCAAGGGGCGGGTGGGGGGCCTCCGTCTGACCAAGTGCCTTAATCCTGCCAGGAATGCAAAGGAGAAAAAGCTGATCAGGAGTGGGGCAGGTGGAGGGGAGACGCTCGCCTGCACAGTGTGCGGCCCTCCTGCCACCCTCCACTGCTGCCTGGGACTGAGAGGGCACATCAGGTCACAGCCCAGTAAAAAAGTGGGGCTAAACGGCTGGACGATGGCAACACTGACAGGGGGGCAGAACTGGCTTTTCAGCAAGGCCACAGGCTCCTTTCCCTCCCTCAAAGTAGCCCCGGGACGGTGGCTTTCCGGCTGCAGTCAGAGCTCCTTGGGGTCCATTCCCACCAGATGGGGACGCCATACGGTCCCCCTCCCCCCAGAAGCACGCCTTGTGGGTCTGGGAAAGGATGGGGGGTCCTTGCTTAGGAGAGCCCAAGGGGAGGGAAAACTCCAGCAGGGGCACCCCACCTGTGGGGGCTCCCCGCCCCGAGGCAGCGCCTGTGCAGACCCTCAGCTCGCCTTTGCACCGCCAGACTTTCTGGGGGAGGCCCAGCCGGTCACGCACGGAGCCGGCTCGGCGGCAGAAGGTTTCCCAGCGCCCCGGCCGGGCTTCCCAGGCGCAGAGCCCGCAGGCAGGCGCGACGGAGCTGGCCGCGGCCCCCCTTTGTCTTCTCCGCCGCCGTAGCGGCTTCCCATCTTGCCGGAGGAGCGCTCGCTGGCTGGCTGGCTGGCGCTCCCTCCCCCGCCCGCCCGCCCGCCCGCCCGCCTTTGTCTCCAGCTCCTTGGCCCGCGGCCCCTCCAGCTCCTTGGCTTCCACCCCAGGCTCGCTCCCCCTGCCTGCCTGCCTGCCTGCCTGCCGCTGCAGGGCTGGGGGAGGGGAGGCCGGAGGGCCGGCTCCAGCCCCGCCGCGCTGGGGCGGGCGGGCTCGCTCGCTCGCTCGCTCCCTCCCTCGGGAGGCTCCGCAGCGGCTCTCGGTCCAGGCGCGGGCAGGCTCGGCGCTCTGCAGGGGGAGCCTGAGCTCATCCTTGGCCGCGCTGGAAGCAGCTGCTTCGGGCCCCCGACGGCGCCTCCCGGGGAGCGGCTGCGCGTCCCCGTTCTCCGGCAGGGGTCCGCCCGAGAGCGGGGTCTCTGCGGGTCGCCCCACTCACGCGCAGCGCGCCCGCGCCAGGTGCCGGGGTGTCCGGGGTCCCTCCCGCTGCGCCGGGGCGGCCGCGACCCTCCGAGGAGCTCTTCCGCGGACAGGGGCTGCCGCGCGGGCGGGGCGGGGCGGGGCGGGGGAGCCGCAGCTGCTTCCAATTAGCGCAGCGCGGGGAGGGGGCGAGGCGGGTCCGGCGCGGCCCGCGGAGCGTGAGCCAGCCGCCACCCGGAGCCCCGCGAGCAAGGCGCACGCCGCGCCGACTGGCGCACGCCGCGCCGCGCTGGCTGTCCGTGGGAGGGCAGCGCCCTGCCGAGCCGCGTTCCCCGGGGGGCGCCTCCCTGCCTGCCCGCCTGGGCGCGGACAAGGCGGCGGCGGGTCACCTACGTGCTTCCTCCCGGCTGGCCATCCGGCTGCGGCTGCGGCTGGCTGCGCCTCGCGAGCGACCTGGAGCGCCGGCCGACGAAGGGCTCGCGCTCGCCTGCCAGCAGCAGTGGGCCGGGGGGGGCGAGCGCAGCCTCCGCTGAAACCCGATCGCGCCGCCCGGCCCTTCCTCGTCCGCGGCGCCGCGCGCCCTCCTCCCCCGCGCGCGCCCCCGCCGTCCTCCCGGCCGTCGAGGAGCGGGCGCGGCCTGCGGGAACCCCTCCTGCCGCGAGCGCCCGGGCCGGCCGGGGCCTCAGAGGCGGGCTGGAGGGCGCAGGGACCGGGCACGTGCTCGCAGGCGCCCGGGGCTCGTGGGCCGGCGCTCCGCTCTCCGGGCGGCAGGGGCGCGCTGGCTGGAAGTGGCCCGCTCGGCGGAGGAAGGGCTGGCGAGGATGAGCGGCCTGCCTCCCTGCCTGGCTTTCCGCCGCTCTGCGTGCTCTCGGGGAACGAGCCGGCGCCCTTCTGCCTCGTGGCGCCCCGCGAGGAGGCCGGCCCGCCCGCCCCAGCCATCCCTTCCTGGGAGTAAGCCGCGCGGAACACCGAAGACTGACTTCTGTTGGGGGCTGCGGTGCGGAGCTGAGCGGGCGGGATGGGCCTTGGGTGCCAGCAGGTGTGGCGCCAGCCCTGCTCCTGCCCGCAGCACTGCCCCACCCCTCCTCCTCCGACCAAGATGCCCCCTTTCCCCAGCAGGACCCTCGTGGAGGAGTCCCCCCCCCCCCCCCAGTGCCTGCTTCGCGGACCAGAGGGCACTTTCTGAAGTGGCTGCCTCGCGAGGCTGGAGCTTCCCAGGGCTTTAATTGTTTAAAAATGGTGAGTTCCTTTGTGCGGAGCAGAGCTTCTGCTCTGAGAGGGGCTGCAGGGCTACAGCCTACCTGGGCCCGTGTCCGAAGGGGGCAGGGAGCCAGATTCACGTTTGAAAGGAAGCTTTGCAGCCGCTGATAGAATTCCTCTCAGTGTCTTCCCGGTGGCAAGGCCAGAGCTGAATCCTAGAGGGTTAATTCTGAAGAAGGAGCTTTTCAGCTCTGCTGTAGGAGTTAAGCCATAATTTTTGGCTGTAAAACTTGGCCAGAAATCCCAGGCTGGAAGAGGGAAAGCCGGCACTTCCATACTTATCGGAATGCTGTCACAGTTGCTTGCACTGGACTGGAGGCTGGACTAGATGCCCTCCAGGACCCCTTCCAGTTCTTGCCTTCTGCAATTTGTGAACAGAGGAAAGCACAGGCAGCGCAGTCAGGGAAACAGTGTCAGGGCAGGTTCAGAAAGAAGAACATTTGCAGGCAGACCCAGTAAGTCCTGCCTTTGCATTCTGGGGTGGCGGCAGGGTGGCTGCATTGGCACTGCTGGAGAGGAAATGTTAAGTTGCGCAGGCTTCCAGAGCAGCCCCTTCCCCTCACCTTCAGAGCCAGTCCCAGCTGCAAAGAGCGGTTCTGGTTCTGAAAGCAAGGAGGAGAGGCCACTTTACACCCATGTTCAGGAGCTTGCACAGCTTAGCATTTTGCCCCCCCCCCGTCCAGGAGTGCCAGTGGGTGATACTGCCACAAGCCCTCCTTTGAGCAACACCCGTTGCCCACTCCCCCAAGGAAGATGGCCTTTCTCAAGGGTCTCCATTCAGTCAGTCAGGACGCTGTGCAGTCTGCTGCAGCCCAGAAGCAGAGTCATGTGGATTGTCCACGTCCCCTTCCTTTACATGAGTGCCTCTTGCTCTAACTGGCCAACTCTGTGAGCATGAGGCAGCCCCACTAGGGACACATCCTGGTAACAAGCAAACCGGCAAGTTGGTTGGGTGCCTCTGCAAGTTCATCAGCAGGGCAGGGAGACCCACAGCCCAGTCGTAATCGGACGACATCCTGGCAACATCACACTGACGTGCTCCAGTGTGGTGCCCCAAGGGCCAAACGCCAGTCCTGGCTGAGCAGCAATGGCATAGCAGTATCACTCGGCCATGGGTCTCCGCAGCCCCGTGCCTGGGGCAAAGCTCTGCGATGGTCCCCCCCTGCCGGCTGTGAGGTTCCCCGGCACTACAAACGGTGCTTCTGGCAAACTGGAAGCACATTTTCTGCCCCCGTTGGGAGGCTCAGACAGGCTTCTGTGGGGTCCCAGCAGCTGGTGCCTAGGGCAGTTGCCCCAGGGCAGTCACTGGTAGGCACGCAACTGGTATCGCCCCCAGCATCCATGGCCTGCAACGCAAGGATGGTTGCATGTCATCAGAATGGCGGTGTGTCATCACTGTGACATAATCTATGTGTCATCCTGTGAAGTTGGTGCACCACATCCATCCGTCATCACCCTGCGGTGTAAGAAGTCAATCACGATCTCCCAGCCACAGCAAGAGACGGCCAAAGAGCACCTGGTCTGGTGTTCAACACCCTGTGTCACCGCAAACAGGCACCCCTGACTGACGGGACTGCACAACATGAACAGAAGCTTCTCCTTACTGGAAGGAATGCTGCATGAGCAACCGCTTGGCTGGCACGTCACACAGGCTGCCTCCGCCCAGCTAGCCATGCCCACGTGCACTGCGTGCCCTGGGTGCATTCCTGGAACCTGCCAGGGAGGCTGTCCGTGTGCTGCCTCCATCCCCTTGCCCCTGCCCACCATATACCCTGGCAGCAGACGACATGGGGTTCCTGATCACTGAAGAGCATCCACCCCTCGGAGCCCAATAAGTCACATTAAGAGGACCCTGCAGCCCCCGAGAGCGGGAGCTCCTCATCCCCCAGAGTCCCACCCTGAGGCCTGCTGAGGTGAGGAACAGCTAAGGTGACTACCCTGACCTGCCAACAAGGGTGATCCAGCCAAGGGTTCTGTTGAACTGCATCATCTAAAGAGAAATACCCAGGTGGGGTTGCCAATCACCTCCCAGCAAGGCTGTTTTCCTTTGTAAGTTACTCAACAGGCAACCAAGTAACAGGCACCAGGGAGGTCTGGCTGTACCAGTTGGTTCACTGTCTGCCATGAAATTTGCAAAGCCACGGGGGCCTGATTGTAAGGAGCAAGTCAGCAACTTCACCGAGCAGCGGCGGGGCTCACACTGACCAGATAAGCTATGGGCTTCCCTGCATGATGTCCTCACCTGTGTGACAGCTGCTTGTAAGGATCAAGGTGAATCACAGAGAGAGAGAGAGAGAGCGCGCGCGAGCAATGGAGACTTGACAGCAGACCAGCCAGACCTGTCCCCTGGCTTAAGGTGCCTGCTTGGTGTTTCTGAGGGAGGGGCTGCCTCCAGAGTGTCTGTGCAGCAGGATCCTGGGGAGGGCACAGGAATCATGGCTCATGGCATGACTGTTGCCTCTCTGCTGCAGACTGCAGTTGATTTCTACAGGGCACTGATGTCGCAGTGATGCAGTCCTGAAACACACCCTGCAGACTCAGCTGCCATATCCTCCCTCCAGGTGTCCATGGGGGGGGAGGCATCAGGGAAGGGCGGGGCCTGCTGTGAGTGCCTTGCTTTAGAGCAGTTCTGGGAACTCTTGGCTGCTTGGGATTCGGCCGCTCTGCCTCTTTGGCTTTGAGCAGCCCTGCAGAATGGGTTGGCTGGCTTTCACCATGGCGTTGCCTGCCTCAGCCCTGTTTTGTCACCTTCCCAGTAGGAGTCCCTTTGCTGTGAGTTGCCTGCATTTTTTCCTGCCTGAGTGCTGTTGTCGTCCTCTCATGGCTTGAGTCAGTTCCTCCCTGGCAAAAAAGGCACCTTCCTGCACATGGGTGTTGCTCCCCAGTGAGGGCCTGAACCTTTGTTCTGGAGAGGCCAATGTATTTGGTGCACGCCCAAAGGGGCATTCTTTCCTTCATAGTGGAAGGTGGAAGGTGGCCAGTGGTGGTGTCTGTCTGTGTCCATGATGTAAGGGGATAGGAACTGGGTGCCGATTGTCCGGGAGGGACTTACCTGGCCATGGTGACCGGCCTTGGAGCTCCTCCGGGATATGTGTAGCCTCTGCACCTGACCATGAGGCCTGGCTGGTATAGGGGCTGCCACTGAACTGGAAGAAAGCTGGGGAGGACAGCTGGCAGACGACACACACAGACTGCTGGGGTGCTACTCATTTAGCTCAACAGCTGATGTGGCTGGGTCTGTCCAGGCGAAGTGGCCCAGGCACCACCAGTGGTGGGAAACTCCCACCTCATCTTATCTCAAAAAGGACATAGTGGAAATGGAAAAGGTGCAAAAGAGAGCGACTAAGATGATTGCTGGGCTGGGGCACCTTCCTTATGAGGAAAGGCTACAGCGACTGGGCCTCTTCAGCCTAGAAAAGAGGTGCCTGAGGGGGGGCATGATTGAGACATGCAAAATTATGCAGGGGAAGGATAAAGTGGATAGAGAGATGCTCTTTACACTCTCACACAACACCAGAACCAGGGGACATCCACTAACATTGAGTGTTGGGAGAGTTAGAACAGACAAAAGAAAATATTTCTTTACTCAGTGTGTGGACAGTCTGTGGAACTCCTTGCCACAGGATGTGGTGACGGCATCTGACCTGGGTGCCTTTAAAAGGGGATTGGACAAGTTTCTGGAGGAAAAATCCATTACGGGTTACAAGCCATGATGTGTATGTGCAACCTCCTGATTATAGAAATGGGTTATGTCAGATGCAAGGGAGGGCACCAGGATGCAGGCCTCTTGTTATCAGGTGTGCTCCCTGGGGCATTTGGTGGGGCCGCTGTGGGATGCAGGAAGCTGGACTAGATGGGCCTATGGCTGATCCAGTGGGGCTGTTCTTATGTTCTTATGAAACAATATCCCCTGCCCTGTGGCACAAGGCCCACCAGGTGAGCCACTCCCTTTAGAGCTTCTTCCCGGGCAAGTGGCAGGAGGAGGCAGGACGTGGGCAGACTTTTGAGCTGTGAGGGTGGCCAGAAAGGGCAGCCCAGCAGGGCAGGCCCAGTGCAAGTTGGGAGGGCAGGAAGCTGGTGAGGAAGAGTTCTTCCCTGAGGGCTGGTAGCGTGGTGGTGCTGGTCAGACAACTGAGACCCTGTGCTGGGGAGGGGGACTTCAGGTGCTGCAACACTCTCCTCCGGCCCATATCTGCCTCCTGGCACCCTATGGCTCATATGTTGATGGTCGATACAACTGAGCCCCAGGCCTCATGAGGCCATGTTAGGTACTGGGGTGGACACACACACACACACACACACACACACACACACACCTATTTCTAGCTCTCTGCTTCCAGCCTTTGGCCAGCTGCTTGTGTGACAGAAAGCCCTTTGACATCTTTATGTATCAGGTGGTTTGTGCAAGTTGTATGATATAATGTGCTGGCATCAGGGGTGGTGGAGTGGATGGGCTCTTCCCAGGCCTGGCCCCCACCACAGCATAGTCAACATATTGCTCTGGGACTGGTATGTGCTGCAGTGTTGTCTGGGACCCTGGAGAAGAGGCTGACAGGTTTGTTGTAGTGGAAACAACAACAAGAAGAAGATCCCTAAAAGAAATACGGTGTGGTGTCAACAGTGGCCACTTACTCTGACAAGCCTAAGAAGCACGGGGTTAACACCAGGGCCTCAAAATGCAGTGAGTATGCTGTCCAGCTGCAGCCATTTGAAGACAACAGGGCCCTCATGGTTAAAAGCAGCACCTGGATGAAGGAGGGAGTGGGCGTAGAAGGAAGGAGCTTGGAGAGACTGAGAAACCAGAAGGAAGGAACTTGGAGGAAAGAGGACTGACTGATGGACGGACCAGCTAACTGACTGATGAATGGTTTGACTGACAGACCGGATGGAGACTACAGGAGACTGCTGGAACAGAGACTGCTAGAGATGCTGGAGACTGATGTGTTGCTGCCATGCCCAGTGGCGTTGCTAGAGGGGTGTGGGCTGCACTGGGTGATGCACGCGGGGGGTGGGGTGGGGGGGTGATGTAACTGGTGACCGAAATCACTAAAATTGTGGTTTGTAGGAACAATACTGTCATGTTATATACCATTTGATGCATAATTTACAGCAGAATGCAATGAAACAGACCATGATGAAATATCTGAGTTCTTTCAAAGGGCATAGCCAAAAAATTGCCCCTCTGAAGTCTGCCACAGGCGATGTCATCCAGGATCGGGCGCAGCAGATGGAACGCTGGGTGCAGCACTACTCTGAGCTATATTCCAGAGAAAATGTAGTCACCGAAGAAGCACTGAACAACATTGAGTGCCTGCCTGTGCTGGAAGAGCTTGACAGTGAACCAACCCTAGAAGAACTTCACGTGGCCCTGGACTCCCTTGCCTTTGGCAAGGCACCTGGAAAAGACAGCATCCCTGCTGAAGTCCTAAAATGCTGCAAAGAGATCATCGTCACTGAGCTGCATGAAATCCTCTGTCTCTGCTGGAGAGAAGGTGGAGTACCTCAAGACCTGAGGGATGCAAACATCATCACGCTGTACAAGAACAAAGGTGACAGGGGTGACTGCAACAACTACCGCGGCATCTCTCTCCTTAGCGTTGTAGGAAAGCTGTTTGCCCGAGTTGTACTAAAGAGGCTCCAGGTACTTGCAGAGAGTGTCTATCCAGAATCGCAGTGTGGATTCCGAGCCAACAGGTCCACCACTGATATGGTATTCTCCCTTAGACAACTGCAGGAGAAATGCAGGGAACAACGACAGCCACTCTTTATAGCCTTCATAGATCTCACAAAGGCTTTCGACCTGGTCAGCAGAGACGGCCTCTTCAAGATTCTCCCCAAGATTGGATGTCCACCCAGGCTCCTCAGCATCATCAGATCTTTCCACAAGGACATGAAGGGCACTGTTGTCTTCGATGGCTCCACATCAGACCCTTTTGACATCCGAAGCGGAGTGAAGCAGGGCTGTGTTCTTGCACCAACCTTGTTTGGGATTTTCTTTGCTGTCCTGCTGAAGCAGGCCTTTGGAACTGCAACAGAAGGCATCTATCTCCGGACCAGATCAGATGGAAAGCTCTTCAACCTCTCCAGACTGAGAGCAAAATCCAAAGCCCAGCTGAAATGTCTGCGTGACTTCCTCTTTGCCGACGATGCAGCTGTCACTACCCACTCTGCCAAAGATCTCCAGCAGCTCATGGATTGTTTTAGCAAGGCCTGCCAAGATTTTGGACTGACAATCAGCCTGAAGAAAACACAGGTCATGGTTCAGGATGTGGACTCACCTCCCTGCATTACAATCTCTGAGCATGAACTGGAGGTTGTCCATGACTTTGTGTACCTTGGCTCAACGATCTCCGACACTCATTCTCTCGATACCAAGCTAAACAAGCGCATCGGTAAAGCAGCTACCACGTTTTCCAGACTCACAAAGAGAGTCTGGTCCAACAAGAAGCTGACGGAACATACCAAGATCCAGGTCTACAGAGCTTGCGTCCTGAGTACACTTCTGTACTGCAGCGAGTCATGGACTCTTCGCTCACAACAGGAGAGGAAACTGAGCGCTTTCCACATGCGCTGCCTCCGACGCATCCTCGGCATCACCTGGCAGGACAAAGTTCCAAACAACACAGTCCTGGAACGTGCTGGAATCCCTAGCATGTATTCACTGCTGAAACAGAGACGCCTGCGTTGGCTTGGTCATGTCGTGAGAATGGATGATGGCCGGATCCCAAAGGATCTCCTCTATGGAGAACTCGTGCAAGGAAAGCGCCCTACAGGTAGACCACAGCTGCGATACAAGGACATCTGCAAGAGGGATCTGAAGGCCTTAGGGATGGACCTCAACAAGTGGGAAACCCTGGCCTCTGAGCGGCCCGCTTGGAGGCAGGCTGTGCAGCATGGCCTTTCCCAGTTTGAAGAGACACTTTGCCAACAGTCTGAGGCTAAGAGGCAAAGAAGGAAGGCCCATAGCCAGGGAGACAGACCAGGGACAGACTGCACTTGCTCCCGGTGTGGAAGGGATTGTCAATGGGTGAGGTGTCAATGGGCAATTTTCACAATGGAGAGAGGTGAAAAGCGGTGTGCCCCAAGGATCTGTCCTGGGACCGGTGCTTTTCAACCTCTTCATAAATGACCTGGAGACAGGGTTGAGCAGTGAAGTGGCTAAGTTTGCAGACGACACCAAACTTTTCCGAGTGGTAAAGACCAGAAGTGATTGTGAGGAACTCCAGAAGGATCTCTCCAGACTGGCAGAATGGGCAGCAAAATGGCAGATGCGCTTCAATGTCATTAAGTGTAAAGTCATGCACATTGGGGCAAAAAATCAAAACTTTAGATATAGGCTGATGGGTTCTGAGCTGTCTGTGACAGATCAGGAGAGAGATCTTGGGGTGGTGGTGGACAGGTCGATGAAAGTGTCGACCCAATGTGCGGCGGCAGTGAAGAAGGCCAATTCTATGCTTGGGATCATTAGGAAGGGTATTGAGAACAAAACGGTTAGTATTATAATGCCGTTGTACAAATCGATGGTAAGGCCACACCTGGAGTATTGTGTCCAGTTCTGGTCGCCGCATCTCAAAAAAGACATAGTGGAAATGGAAAAGGTGCAAAAGAGAGCGACTAAGATGATTACGGGGCTGAGGCACCTTCCTTATGAGGAAAGGCTACAGTGTTTGGGCCTCTTCAGCCTAGAAAAGAGACGCTTGAGGGGGGACATGATTGAGACATACAAAATTATGCAGGGGATGGACAGAGTGGATAGGGAGATGCTCTTTACACTCTCACATAATACCAGAACCAGGGGACATCCACTCAAATTGAGTGTTGGGCGGGTTAGGACAGACAAAAGAAAATATTTCTTTACTCAGCGCGTGGTCGGTCTGTGGAACTCCTTGCCACAGGATGTGGTGCTGGCGTCTAGCCTAGACGCCTTTAAAAGGGGATTGGACGAGTTTCTGGAGGAAAAATCCATTATGGGGTACAAGCCATGATGTGTATGCGCAACCTCCTGATTTTAGGAATGGGTTAAGTCAGAATGCCAGATGTAGGGGAGAGCACCAGGATGAGGTCTCTTGTTATCTGGTGTGCTCCCTGGGGCATTTGGTGGGCCGCTGTGAGATACAGGAAGCTGGACTAGATGGGCCTATGGCCTGATCCAGTGGGGCTGTTCTTATGTTCTTATGTTATGATGATGGCCGGATCCCAAAGGATCTCCTCTATGGAGAACTCGTGCAAGGAAAGCGCCCTACAGGTAGACCACAGCTGCGATACAAGGACATCTGCAAGAGGGATCTGAAGGCCTTAGGGATGGACCTCAACAAGTGGGAAACCCTGGCCTCTGAGCGGCCCGCTTGGAGGCAGGCTGTGCAGCATGGCCTTTCCCAGTTTGAAGAGACACTTTGCCAACAGTCTGAGGCTAAGAGGCAAAGAAGGAAGGCCCATAGCCAGGGAGACAGACCAGGGACAGACTGCACTTGCTTCCGGTGTGGAAGGGATTGTCACTCCCGGATTGGCCTTTTCAGCCACACTAGACGCTGTTCCAGAACCACCTTTCAGAGCGCGATACCATAGTCTTTCGAGACTGAAGGTTGCCAATACATTAGCCAAAAAACCAGAAAACAAAAATGCAACTGTCTTATGTCACAAAAAAGTACATTTCCTCAATTCAAAACAGACCAATGAGACTAATTGTTTGAAGAGCAATGAGATGTTAGTATGACACAGCATGGAACCAATAAGGGGACACCTGGGAGGGTGACACTACTGCTGACTAAAATGCAATTTGTAGGAATCAGATGATCACGTTTTATATACTATTCAGTGCACAATTTGCAGCAGAAGGCATGAAAAACATCTGTGTTCTAACAAAAGGTACAGCCAAAAAACCAGCAGGGTGGGGCAATGGTGCATCACCACACCCACCACCTGGGTCATTTCCCTGCCCTCTGCACAGGAGGGCAATCATGGGGGTGGCATGCTGGCCTCCTGCACCGGGTTGCGCAAACTCCAGTGATGCCACTGGCCACACCCAAGAGCTGCTGAGAACTGTATGTTGGTGGCCGGAGGCAGCAGGAGAAGCTGCTGGTGGAGAGGGAGGGAAGGAGGACGGGTGAGCCAGCCTGGGGGTGGGGTCCAGCAGTGCTGCAGACAGCGCAGAACCAGGACTCTTGCTGGGGAAAGAAGGTGAAAGTGGGCTTGGAATGTCTCTTAGGACAGGCCTGGAGCTTCAAAAGCTCTTCTTGGCTCCTCCCACTTTGTGCCTCTCTGGGGTCCAGCTGTTCTCTTGTCCTTGTATAGGGTCTCACCTAAGTTAGGCAGGATGCTGGGACAAGATGCAGTACAGGGCTGCCCAGTCAGCCTGGCTCTTTCTGATGGACAGACGGGATCAAGTCCATTTCTGCACCCCACTCCCAGCTGCTGCACAGTTCCTCTAGGCCAGTGGTTCTCACACATTTAGCACCGGGACCCACTTTTTAGAATGAGAATCTGTCGGGACCCACCGAAATGATGTCATGACCAGAAGTGACATCATCAAGCAGGAAAATTTTTAACCATCCTAGGCTGCAATCCTACCCACTGTTACCCAGGAGTAAGTCCCATTTACTATAATTGTTAAAAGAATATACATATTAGCTTGTTAAAAGTACAGATCTGTAACATTTCCCCAAATACAATCACAAACCATGGTAGCAAGAAGTCTAATATATTAAAAATAAAATTTTAAATGAATGGGGACCCGCCTGAAATTGGCTTGCAACCCACCTAGTGGGTCCCAACCCACAGTTTGAGAAACGCTGCTCTAGGCTGCTTGAAAGTAAGGCTGCATAACCCATCATTGACCACAGAGTCCAGGGGCTGCTTTGAGTACAGGAGTTGCCAGCAGCTCCCTCAGCAGCTCCAGGCTGGGCTTGGAAAGACCCCCATGTGGACTCCTGCAGACTGGGCTGTGCTAGATGGACTCCTCATGAGCAGCCTCAGTGGGCAGTAGCTTCATCTTGCGCACGAGGAGAACGAGGCCTCCTTGGAAAGCAGTGGCAGCAGCCCTGGGCAGGTGGCAGGCAGGCACAGGGGGTGGCCCCCTTGTCAGCTTGCTGCTCAGGCCTGCCCACTGCCTGAGTTGGAGTTTTCAACTTCCCTCAGGGGTCCCAGGGCAAAGCGCTGGCCACCTCCTGAATCTGGCTGGATTAAGCTAATGCGGGGCCTGTAGCACTGAATTAAAAAACATACACATAAATATAAAGACATGTTATTTACTTGCCATCCCTGTCCAGGGCCTGAACTACCCACCCTCTGCCGCTTGCCACTCCTCTGCCCTGTTACGCACCCTCCCCAGAGCGTCCCTGCTCCGGCACACACTTGTCTTCCACAGGTGTGACTGGCTGCCACAGGCCTTTTCGCAGGCACCTCACACTCTTCCACTGTTGCAGTGGGCGTTCTGGCCAGCGCCAGCAGAGGATCATGCCCTCAGTAAAGTAAAATGGGAACAAAATGATTTATTTGTCTCATGTTCTTAATGAAGCCTGTAATGATTGCAGAGCAAACAGCCTGCAGCTCGCCTGCCACGTAAACAACAGGGTTGCAGATCCTGAGGTCCGGATTCCCCGGAGACCGCTGGCAGGCATGGAGTGCAGGCCCTCAAAAATGTGGGTCCGCAGTATCTGCTACTTTTGCGACTAGGCTAATCCAGCACTGCTCTTGATGGCACAGGGCTGACCTGGCCAAGTGGGCCCTCAGGCAGTGCCCGGCCTGGCGGGCCCCACCTGCAGAGTTGCAACGTTTCCACCAGCCTGGAGCCTGGGCCAACGCTGCCCCCTCCCTCCGCACTGCCCCACTGCAGGAGCTCCCCACTCAGACACAGAAAGCTGCCTCTGCCCAGGACAGGCCTGGCTCTGGCTCCAGTTCCCCATGGGGGGGGGGGGGGAGTTGGGTGTGGCTGTGGGCCGGGCTGGCAAAGGTGTGTTGCAGGCTCTGCTCAAACTATTTTTACATTTCCAGTCTGCCTCGCGTTTGGTTTGTGCTGACATCTGTTTTGTGTCCGGGCCTCTATTTTCGGTGGGGAGCATCTGCTTTTGTTTGGACTCCATGACGCAAACCAAGGCCTTTCAGGGTTGCAACAAATGTCAGGAACTCACTGAAAAGCCTCTGCTGCTTTCCCTTAGAGACAAACTCCAGTCCATGGCAGCGGCGGCTGCTGCTGCTGCTGCTCTGGGTGGAAGATGGTCTTGGGACCCAGGTGTTTTACCAACTTTGCTTGTTAATCAAACACAAGCTGGGGGGGCAGCACAACAAAGAAGCACCAGCTGGTGGGAGGGAGGGTGCTTAACCCCCCCCATGTTCCCCTGCAAATGTTACCTCTGCCCCTACTTCTCCCCCCCCCACCTGGATTTCCAACTTTGGAGCCCAGTTGGGGATTTACTGTGTTAAAATGACAGGGAGAGGGGAAAATTGGCAGCAGAGGGAGATTTAAGCTACCGGAACGTGCCCCTCCGGTCTCTCCTGTTAACGCCCCCCCCCCCCATTAGGAGGCTTCAGTGTAATGGACTGTCTCTTGCTTGGCTGGGGCAGGGTGGAGCTCTTCAATAGCCACAGTGAACACTTTGCAGACACAGGCATAGACTTGACAGTCCCTTGAGATGTTCCTGCTGTAACTGCTGGTCTTACAGTTTTTGATTATTTTCTGCTTATTTGGCCTGAGGATGCGAACAGCTTTCTTGGAAATGTGAATGAAATGAAATTTCTTTTCATCTGCCTGCGCCCTCAACACTTGCCCTTCCTGGCAAGCTGGTACAGAGCGACTAGTTAGTAGAACAGGCAGAGAGTCCTTGCTTCTTTAGTGGTCATCTGGCCTCTCTTGAAGAGAGCTCCCTACACCTTCCCTTGAGGCAGAAGCATGGGGGGAGGGCACAGTGTCTGTATACCGTCCAGCAGGCCTTGCGGCAGACAAGGGATGACACTCACTGCGAGGGACCTGGTGGCAAGCTAGCCCTGTGCTCTTCACCAGCAAGTTGGTGAAGAGGGATGGAAAATGGAAGGAGAAACCTCTGCAGTGGAAGAAATGTGCTGTGTTCTTGCCTGCAGTCATGGAGGACATCACATGTCACAAGTGCAATCTGGTTGCACTGCTGGAAGAGAAGGACTGCAGGAGCACATCTTGACCTTTTGCCAAATCCAAACAGCTGAGGAGTTCCTGGACACAGCACAGCAAAACTTCTCCAGAGGGGACAACCAGGAGGGGGGAGAGGGGAGCCACAGTGAAAAAGTGGAGTGAACTGACATCCTGTTCACTCCAATCAAGAACCCTCCCTCTGCTGGCTTTCCCCTCTATCTGCTGCCTTGGCCACCCTAGACCCCATCCTCTTAACCCCCACCGAGCACCCTCTCTTGCCTGCCTCGCCCACCACAGACCCCATCCTCTTAAACCACAGTAGTGGAATAGCGGAAGATCTGGTGAGGAGGTAGAATGTGATGTCTGCAGTGGCCCCTTTAAGAATTAAGGCCTGGGCTTTCAGCAAAGGGTGTGCTGCACAGCTACAGCCACTGAAGGCAATAAGGCTGTCACCCTGGAGAAGGTGACCCCCTAGGGGATTGTTTCCCTCCTCTCCAGGATGACGTCCTCCAGCCCCAAGACTTCCCACCCAGGCAGCTGAGGAGCTGCGCGCCTGAGGTTGGGACGAAGCCTGATCGTCCCCAGAAGTCTCCCCACAGTCCTTCTCTGCCTGCCTCTGCTTTTCCAGGTCGGCCACCAAGGCTTCAAGGGAGCGGACGCGTTCCCTGAGACCCTGGAGCTCCTTGCACAGAGGACACACCCATGACTTATGCCCCAGAGGCATATAGTCATACATGTGGCACTAGATGCAGAACACAGGATAGCCCCTACCCTGCTGCTGGCTGTCTGACTGCATAGCTTTTTTTTGTCGTTTTTATTTAGGGGTACTTAAAAACCCTACACTGGTTAGCAGCCCTCTTCTCAAGGGAAGAGAAGGGCAGTGTCTGAGTCCCTGGCCTCCTCGCCCTGCTGCTAAACTCCTGGTGCCTTTCCTGGCACTTAGTTCCCAGAGGCACTGGGGTCCCAGAGGCCACGTGCTCCTGCAGAGAGGCTCATGTGGTGACAGGCCCTAGCTTTATACCCCTAGCTAGCTCCTCCTCCCTCCCTCCTTGCCTGATTGAGAGGGGGGGCTTGTCTTCCTAAGTGAGATTACAAAAGATCAGGAAGACAAAAGGCTGCTGATGAGCCTAATCCACTCTGCAGGCTCCTGAATGGGTTGCTTGGATTAGCCTAATGGGGCTCTTATCACCTCCTAAAGGTCACTGACTATGCTAAATTGCCTGGGTGATTGGGAACTGGCCCTTCCTAGGTTCTTACCCTCTTACCCTAGTTCAGTTCTCTTAGGCGGGACTGTTTTTTAACCTCAAGCTAGTTTTTATTTGAGTTTGTTTGTTTATTTATTTATTGATCTCACCTAGATCCTGTGTCCCAATTTACTGAACTGTTTAGGTTATGTTCTAACTTAGATTAAGTTTAACTTGGGTTAAATATAGGGTTAATTTAAGAAAAAGTAGAAAAACTTGCTTTCCACTTTATCCTCTGTTTTATTTATTTTCCGAAGTGCCTGACCCTTGGGCTCTTACTCACAAGTAGGACTCTGCTCCTGCTCAGAGTAGACCTATGTACACACCTATGTATTTATTTTTATTGTCCTCACCTAGCTCCTGTGCCCCACCTTGCTGGACCTTAGATTCCCTCCCTTAGGTGAAGCTAAATTTCACTGTTGATTTAAGGTTGATTTAAAGTTAAAGTTAGAAGACAAGGAGTTAGAAAGACAAGGAGTTAGAAAGAGTACACTTACCTTCTCCTTCTTGTCCTCCTCCTCTCCTTCTCCAAAACTCAGAGGTCCACTTGCCTTCTCCTTGCCCAGATGCTAAACTCGCGGTGCCTTACCTGGCACTTAGTTCCCAGAGGCACTTGGGGTCCCAGAGGCCACGCACGCTCCTGCAGAGAGCCAGGGTCAGAACATGGTCTATTGCAGGCATCAGGTTCTGCATCGAGGAGGAAGGCAGGCTGCTTGGCTGGAGGACATGCACCTCCTGTCCTACCTGGGTTTCAGGACCCAGACTTGGATCCTTTGCAAGAAGTCCTTCCCTTAAGCTGGCAGGCACTCTGAGGGTTAGAAAAAGCAACTCCAGGTTCTTAAAGGGGTGGATGGGGGGTAGGCAGGAGAGGGATGAGTGGGGAAGCCACCTTGCTCCACCCATTCCTTTGTACCTGCCACCTACTTTTGTCTGGTCTGCAGCCTCTCTTCTGAGTGCAAAGCCTGTTGGGGGAGTGAAGGTGCAAAGGGTAGGCAAGAATTCAGCGTTGTGAGAAAGGAGCTCCCAGGAGGTGAGAGAAGACCAGGCTCACAGCCCAGCCGGGGAAGGGAGCTGAGCAGGCAAACCGATTGTTCCCCAGTCAGCGGTGCGGCTGCTGCTTGGCTCTTATAGTGCCGCTGGCCAAGGCAGTAGCCCCAGAAGGCAGGCAGAACAATTTCCTGCTTGCTCAGCCGGAGTGGACTGAAGCTGGCAGCCTGGTCCGCTCCACCCGACACCCCTCCTGGCAGCCAGTGGGCTGTTTTGCTGCTGCTGCCACCACTACTTCTACTCTGAAGAACATCAGAAAAGCCCTGCTGGATCAGGCCCAGGGCCCATCCAGTCCAGCTTCCTGCAGCTCACGTTGGCCCACCAGATGCCTCAGGAAGCACACGAGACACCTGCACCCTGTTGCCACTCCCTGCGCCTGGCAGGCTGAGGCAGCCCCTTCTAAAACCAGGAGGTTGCACAGACCCAGCAGGGCCTGTCAGCTGTGAAGGACTTTTCCTCCAGAAACCTGTCCAATCCCCTTTTCAAGGCATTTGGCCAGATGCCATCACCACATCCTGTGGCAAAGGGTTCCACAGACTAATGGCAGAAGGGAGAGCAGGCGGCTTGGAACCAGCTGGACACTGACGACGACTATGCATAACCCACAGCAGCAGTGCTAACCCAAGAATTTCACAGCTAGTGAACCAAATGCAAGCACAACCATCACATTAATTCTAAATAAGCTTCTCCATGTATTACAAATTCAACTGTAATTCTTGTGTGCGGGAGAGGTGGTTGCATGTGGTCCTCGGTGTCTCCTAATTTTGCCTTAGTGGTCCCTGAGCTCCTAAAGGTTGGGAAACACGTGCTAGACTCTCCCTAGAAACAGAGTTCAAGGACTGTTACCCCAACCTTTACAGTCATTCCAGGATACCCAGAAAGCTGAACAGGAGAGCAAGACGTGCAGTCAGGGACTTCCAGGCCAGACAAAAGAGTTCACACTGGGTTCAGTGTGAGGGTTCAAAACTGGGTTCACAGGTGATCGACAGCACATCAATTACTAGAGAAAACAAGAAAAAGTAGGTAATTGCCTAATGCCACAGGTTAGCATTCCAGCTAACAATTTTATTCTGCAAACTGGGTAAGGTGCTTGCAAAGTTTTTTTGGAAATGTTTCAAAAACTTTTTACAACCCACTAAAAATTGGCTCACAATCCACTGGTGGGTCCCTACCCACAGTTTGGGATATGCTGCTCTGTATGGAAGAGTGTGACTGTCAGGAGCAGGAAAATCAGAAGGCATTCTGGACCACCGGCCCTACACAATCAATTTCAATGTCTCTCAGATACGAATAGCTTCTGAAGCTCCCTTTTGGAGACACCAGTGGCTGATGGCACCAGACAAGGCGGGGGAATCTCAGTTTGGCAAGGAACGGAGGAGAAAGGCGGTGGTGGTCTGGGATTCCCTGCTAAGTGGAAGCTGCTGTGTGCTGGCCTGACCTACCTGCTCACGAGGTTTCTGTCTCCCTGGTGCCAGGATCCAGGGTAAGATGGAGAGACTGCCTTCATTCATGGATCGCTATCCCTTCCTGCTCGTTCACATAGGAACAAATGACATTGCTGGGCACAGCTGTAAGAAGGTCATTGTGGATTACAAAGCTCTGTGTAGGAGGGTGAGGGTGCAGGGCCTGCCTGGGTAACAGGCAGAGAGGATTTCAGCAGGAGAGGCTACTCTGGGTGAACAACTGGCTGTATTGAGGGAATTGTCAGGAGAGATTTGGCTTCTGTGCTTCCTGGATGAAGGGCTGCAGGCAGAAGACGGGCTGCACCTCATGAAGAGGGGGAGGAATGTTTCTGCTGGAAGCTCGACCCGGCACTTATACCGGAACCCAACCCTGTTCCCCAAGCAGCATGGAGCGGCTCCAAGCTGCTCCATTCTCCTCAGACTTCTGTCACCTCCTGAAGTGGTGTAGGTTCGAGGAGACCCACTGGGACTGTGGTGGCTTACCTGGGGGTAAATGGGGGTTTTCCCTCCCCTTCAGCTGAGCCGATTCTGGCCCCAATCTTGTGCTGGATACAGCACGTGCCTCCTAGCCTACTTGTTCCAGCACAAGATAGACTTGTACTGTGAATCTTTTGGGGACAGGAGAGAGAGAGAGAGAGAGAGAGAGAGAGAGAGAGAGAGAGAGAGAGAGAGAGAGAGAACTACTATGAGGATCAAAAAAGGGAGAGAAGATCTCCTATCCTAGTCTGCTGGTTACAGCTTGAGTGCAAAGTCCTTCCTGAGCAGCAAGGCAGGGATGCAAAGTTTCCAGGCTTCAGAGGAGGGAAAGACCAAGAAAGGAGGATGCTTCCTTTTGGGAAAAGAAGCCTCCCAGCGCAGCATAGACATCCCAGCTAGTTTCCTACTAAACAATACATGTGGCAGGGTGCGTCACCTCAGGCCCAGGCTGGGAGAACTTCTTGACCCAGACTTCTTAACCCTAACCCTAAGGCCACACCTGGAGTATTGTGTCCAGTTCTGGTCGCCGCATCTCAAAAAGGACACAGTGGAAATAGAAAAGATGCAAAAGAGAGCGACTAAGGGCACAATCCTAACCCAATTTCTAGCACCAGCATAAGGGCAATGCTGCTCCGAGGGAAGGGAAAACATTCCCTTACTTTGAGGAGGGCTCTGTGAGTGCCATCCAACTGCAGGATGCAACACACATCCTATTGGCGCAACTATGCCAGTGCTGAAAAGTTGGTTAGGATTTGGGCCTAAGATGATTACTGGGCTGGGGCAGCTTCCTTATGATGAAAGGCTGCAGCGTTTGGGGCGCATCAGTCTAGAAAAGAGGCACCTGAGGAGGGACATGATTGAGACATACAAAATTATGCACGGGAAGGAAAGCGTGGCTAGAGAGATGCTCTTTACACTCTCACATAACACCAAAAGCAGGGGACATCCACTAAAATTGAGTGTTGGGAGAGTTAAGACAGACCAGTGGTGTAGCTAATGATCATGTAGCCTGGTGCCAAGCTCAAAATGTTGCCCCGGAAGTGATGTCACAACTGAAAGTGACATCACGTCCGGGCTTCTTAAAAAGTGAAAATTGGAAGGATCCCACCTCCTCCCCCCAGCAGTTCACCACCCACTTGCTCTGCTGCCTCCCCCCAGTCAGTGGCATAGCTAAGGCATCTATCTGCTATGCAGGGTCAAAGAAGATTTTGTAGCCCCCCCACATGATAAAATCAAATTTAATTAAGTAATTAAGTTAAAAGTTATTGGTTCCATGCTATATCATAATAACATCTCATTGGCACTCAGAACAATCACTCTTATAGGTCAGTTTGGAGTTAAGCAAATCCACTTTTTGTTCCACAAGTCAGTTGTATTTTCATTATCTGGTTAATTGGCTATAACTTTTGATTGAATACAGATATTCCAGTGCAGTTTGTTTCATTGCACTTTGCATGAAATTACCCTTCCAATGATATATAACATGAAGGTATTGTTCTTACATACCAAGATTTTCACAATTTTGGTCACTACTGTCAAGTTCAGCTTGTTGCCCCCCTAAAGCCTGATGCCTGGTGCAACTGCTACCCCCTGCACCCCCTTAGCTATGCCACTGGGACAGACAAAATAAAATATTTCTTTACTCAGCGTACGGTTGGTCTGTGGAACTCCTTCCTGCCTGTAGCAGGAAATCCACCAATGGCATCTCCAGCAGGTGCCTGTCAAGCCTCTGCTGAAAGATCTGAAGTGAGGAAGAACCCACCACTTTCTCTGGCAATCTGTTTGACTGCAGAGTAGTCTTGACAGTCCAGAACGTCTTCCTGATGTTCGGCCCAAATCTCCTCTCTTGCAGTTTGTACCCACTGGATCTGCTCCCAGTGGTAGCTGAGTACAGAACTGTTTCTTCTTCCACATGCAGCCCTTCAGGCACTCAGCCCCTCAGCTTTCTTCAAGCAGCAGCTGGACAGCCACCTGCACAGCCTGTCAGCCCAATGCAATGGGCCTGCTGCACTGTGTTCTGGCCATGCCACCTGCTTCACAGTAGTTGCAGACATGAGTCACCATTCTGTGCAGCCAGGCTGCTGCTGCAAACAGGGACAGTGGCTCCCCTGGAGCCCCTAGCACCAGCCCCAGTGGGGATGGGCCATGGGTGTGGAATGAGTGGGAAGACAAGGGGTGTTTCTCGGTGGGGAGGAAGAGGAACTGGGGGGGGGGGAGGTGGGAGGGAAGGGATCCGGTGACAACTGCACCTACCCAATCTTATTCCCTCCATTTTAAACCTCCCTGCCCCTTATCCTTGGTCATAGCAGGTGTGTGCTATGTCCCAAACACACCACCTAAACAAGTGGTGTGTGTCTGAGGAGACCCATTGGCAGTTGGGCAGCCTCCCAGGTTGTAAGTGCAAAATGTTTTCACTTACTACCTGCAGGCTTCTGATCCCCCCACCCCGCCATAACATAAGAACATAAGAACAGCCCCACTGGATCAGGCCAGAGGCCCATCTAGTCCAGCTTCCTGTATCTCACAGCGGCCCACCAAATGCCCCAGGGAGCACACCAGATAACAAGAGACCTGCAAGGCCTCCTGGGAATTGTAGTTAAGAACATAAGAACAGCCCCACTGGATCAGGCCACAGGCCCATCTAGTCCAGCTTCCTGTATCTCACAGCGGCCCCACCAAATGCCCCAAGGAGCACACCAGATAACAAGGGACCTCATCCTGGTGCCCTCCCTTGCATCTGACATAGCCCACTTCTAAAATCAGGAGGTGGCACATACACATTGTGGCTTGTAACCCGTAATGGATTTTTCCTCCAGAAACTTGTCCAATCCCCTTTTAAAGGTGTCCAGGCCAGATGCCGTCACCACATCCTGTGGCAGGAGTTCCACAGACCAACCACACGCTGAGTAAAGAAATATTTTCTCTTGTCTGTTCTAACTCTCCCAACACTCAATTTTAGTGGATGTCCCCTGGTTCTGGTATTATGTGAGAGTGTAAAGAGCATCTCCCTATCCACTCTGTCCACCCCCTGCATAACTTTGTATGTCTCAATCATGTCCCCCCTCAGGCATCTCTTTTCTAGGCTGAAGAGGCCCAAACACCATAGCCTTTCCTCGTAAGGAAGGTGCACCAGCCCCGTATTCATCTTAGTCGCTCTCTTTTGCACCTTTTCCATTTCCACTATGTCTTTTTTGAGATGCGGCGACCAGAACTGGACACAATACTCCAGGTGTGGCCTTACCATAGATTTGTACAACGGCATTATAATATTAGCTGTTTTGTTCTCAATACCTTTCCTAATGATCCCAAGCATAGATTTGGCCTTCTTAACTGCCGCCACACATTGGGTCGACACTTTCATCGACCTGTCCACCACCACCCCAAGATCTCTTTCCTGATCTGTCACAGACAGCTCAGAACCCATCAGCCTTTATCTAAAGTTTTGATTTTGTGCTCCAATGTGCATGACTTTACACTTACTGACATTGAAGCACATCTGCCATTTTGTTGCCCATTCTGCCAGTCTGGAGAGATCCTTCTGGAGCTCCTCACAATCACTTCTGGTCTTCACCACTTGGAAAAGTTGGTGTTGTCTGCAAAATTTGCAACCTCACTGCTCAACCCTGTCTCCAGGTCATTTATGAAGAGGTTGAAAAGCACCGGTCCCAGGACAGATCCTTGGGGCACACCGCTTTTCACCTCTCTCCATTGTGAAAATTGCCCATTGACACCCACTCTCTGCTTCCTGGCCTCCAACCAGTTCTCAATCCACGAGAGGACCTGTCCTCTAATTCCCTGACTGTGGAGTTTTTTCAGTAGCCTTTGGTGAGGGACCGTGTCAAACGCCTTCTGAAAGTCCAGATATATAATGTCCACGGGTTCTCCCACATCCACATGCCTGTTGACCTTTTCAAAGAATTCTATAAGGTTCGTGAGGCAAGACTTACCCTTACAGAAGCCAGGCTGAGTCTCCCTCAGCAAGGCCTGTTCATAAGACACAGCACACGCCTTTTCGGAACTGGTGGCAGGGAAGGTTGGGCTGTAAATGACTTCCAAGGTCCCTTCCAACACTGACATTCTGTGATTCTCCTGGTAGAGCCTCCTCAGCTCTCCATGCCCGGGAGTAGGGAAAGCGGCCGCAGGACCACACCGGGCAGGGGTTGTCACCTGTGTCTCTCAAGGACTGTTGGAGTTGTGCCACATTGGACCTGCTATGCTATATCTATTGGACCTCAGAGTGATGTCTTGGGGGGGGAGGTCAGCACCCTCTGCCTCCTCTGAGTGGAGAAGGCCAGCCTAAGATTGCCCTGCCAGCCTCTTAGCCACCGCACCACAGCAGTTCTGATGCCACCAGAAACCCGTTTGGCTGCAGCACCCACTTGCTTGACCAGGCCTCGTTACAGGAGAAAGGCACATCTGTTCCAAGAGGGGAAGGGGAAGACCCTCCCCAGGGCCCCCTCCGCTGGTTTTCAGGTTTCACCCTGTAGCTATGGAGACTGAGAACAGCTCAGCCTCCAGCCCCTATGACTACTCTAGAACAAAGCTGCCTCGTTTGGTTAAGAAGGTTCACACACATTGTTTATCTCCCTGACATGCAGCACAAAAGAAGACTCTCTTGGGACCGGCACAAGCTCACTATTCACTGGGAAGTGCTGGCTGGTTGGCCCTGGCTCTTGGGTGGCTGCCCAATAATGTGCAACCCCAAGATATTCCAGCACTCGTATTTTAATCAAAACATTGTGTCAGGCAAAAAGACGGTATATGATGTCAACACCATGAGCGAGCTGCAGCCTCAGAAATGGTCTGGAGCCTGCTGAGGCCTGTGGGGCACCAAATGCTTCTGATGCTGGCCAGGGGTCTGCCAGACCTCCTGGAAAAGCTCCTTCACCTAATTAGTGGGGCTTGCTCAGCAACCACTACCAGCTGCTGCAGTCGGAGACCTCTGCAAGTCCAACTTGCTCTTCCTGCACCTGCCCTTTGGGTGTGCCCAGCATGCTGTTCATGTGGGTTCAACAGGTTCTCTGCACTCTCCATAGGGCTGCCTTTGAAGACTGTCTGCAACTGCAAATTGTGCAGAATGTGGTGGCCCGTGTGGTTGCTGGGCATGTGGGTTTGACTCAGTCGGGCCGCTGCTTCGGCAGATACACTGGCTGCTGGTTTATTTCCAAGTACAATTCCACATGCTAATTTTGACTTTTCACGGCTTTTCACGGCTCAGGGACTTTGAGGGACAGCCTCCTTTCATATAATCCAACCCATTCTCTGAGGTCATCAGGGGGCCCTTTTGACCGTGTTGCTATTAACAGAGGTTAGGAGGTGGGGGTGAGGAACGGGGCCTTCTTGGTGGTGGTGCCCCAGTTGTGGAATGAAGAACTTCTCCCTCCTTGGAGACCTTTGGGTACGGTCTCAAGGCCTTTCTATTTAGGATGGCTTTCGATAGATGACATAATACACTGCCGTTTTTAACTCTAGGATCTGATCTATTGGAATTTGTTTTGTTTGTTGTTTTAGGGTGCAGTCCTAACCCATTTTCTAGCACCGACATAAGGGCAATGCAGCTCTGAGGTAAGGGAACAAACTTTCCCTTACTTTGAGGAGGCCTCTGTGAGTGCCACCCAACTGCAGGATGCAGCACATGCCCCATTGGCACCGCTATGCCAATGCTGGAAAGTGGGTTAGGATTTGGGGGCCTCAGTTGTTTTAATGTTTTATTATGGTTTTAGTTCTATAATTCTGGATTGTTGTTTTTATTTTGTAAGTCACCCTCATTGCACTTACTGGAAGAAAAACAAACGAACAAACGAAGGGCACAATCCTACCTTGCGCTGGAAGAGGCAAGCCAAGAGGCTTGCACTGTATCCAGCACTTCTTTACACCGGCCTGGCTCACTGCCAAGGAGGCGCAAAGGTGCTTTACGGTACTTTTTGACCCAAATGAAGGGCAGGATTGTGCCCTAACTAAGAGCACAATCCTATCCTGTGCTGGAACAGGCAAGCCAAGAGGCTTGCGCTGTATCCAGCGCAGGATAGGGGCCCAAAGTGGCTCAGCCAGAGGTAAGGGGAAACTTTTCCTCTTACCTCCAAGTACCTCCAAGACACCCTGGCCCTTATAGGTCTGTCCTAACTCTCCCAACCCTCAATTTTAGTGGATGTCCCCTGGTTCTTAGCGCTCCCAAGCAGGTCTGGGGACCGTATGATGCAGCTGCTGCTGGTCTAGGTTTCCAAAAGCTACAGTGGTTGGGAGACTCGCTGCTCCCAGTACCATGCAGACCAGAAAGGAGGTCCAAATGCATGGTCTGCCACTGCCATCTGTGAAATTCCAGTTCTTCCTCTGGGGTCCAGCACAACCCTCTCTTTTCTCTGTGTGTGCATGCACTGGCGTCGCGTGGAGGGTGCGGGGCTGCACCAGGTGACGCGCGTGGAGGGGGGTTGATGCACCCTGGGGGGAGGACGTGCTAATTTCACGGCTTTTGGAACTACCCCATCGTGCCATACACCATTGGATGCAGAATGTCCAGTGGAGTGCAATGCAAAAAACAGAATTGAAATAGCCACTTTCGTTCAAAAGTTATGACCAAAAAACAGGAAAGAAAAAATGCATGGAGCCCTAGGAAAAGTGAGTGAGCCGTATCCCACTTTTACTCACGAGTAGGCGTACTTGTCATAGTCCATTGCAGGGGTGCCCAAACCCCAGCCCTGGGGCCGCTTGCGGCCCTCAAGGCCTCTCAATGCGGCCCTCAGGGAGCCCCCAGTCTCCAATGAGTCTCTGGCCCTCCAGAGATTTGTTGGAGCCCACACTGGCCCGATGCAACTGCTCTCAGCATGAGGGCGACTGTTTGACCTCTTGTGTGAGCGGTGGGATGAGGGCTCCTCCACTGCTTGTTGTTTCACATTTGTGATGCAGTAGCAAAAGCTAAGGAAAGGACAGCCTTGCTTTGTGCAAGGCCTTTTATAGGCCTTGAGCTATTGAAAGACCTTCATTCATCTTTAATATATTCATTTATATTATGTAAATTTATGTAAACTTATGTAAATTTGTTCAAATTTTAAATGTAAATTTAAATGTAAATTTAATTTAAATGTAAATTAATTCTTTTTTTCCCCTGCCCCCGACACAGTGTCAGAGAGACAATGCAGCCCTCCTGCCAAAAAATTTGGACACCCCTGATCTATTGGAAAGGGCAGGCAGAGCGAAATCCAACAACACCAGAATAGTCCCAATTCAATGAATGCAGCCCCCAAAAACACAAGAAGGAAGTCCCTGCCTTCCTCCCAGTTGCGCCTATTGAGCCCGAAACAAAGCCACATGACCACTTTTACTTGCGAGTAGGCGAACAGAAGAACTTTAAGCTGGGCACTGGGGAGGGCTGGAAATCTCACTGATTCTTTTTGGATGGGTGTTATTGCAGGCAGACTACAGAGTAAGCTCCATTGACCACTGTGGGACTTACTTCAGAGTAGACATGCATAGGATCGGGCTCACAGGCTGCAATCCTACCCACACTTTCCTGAGAGTAAGCCCTTCAGAGTAGATTCACTTGGTGGAACAGGACTGGCTCACCCTTATTTAATTATTTCTTTTATTTTAATTTGCTTGATGATGTCACTTCTGGCCATGACATCACTTCCAATGGGTCCTGGACAGATTGTCATTCTAAAAAGTGGGTCCCAGTGTGAAAAGTTTGAGTACTGCTGCAATGGCACATCACCACGCCCACCTGGGGCGTTACCCCGCCCACTGCATGGGGAGACGCACAGGCCTCCCACACCGGGTGACGCGAATCCTAGTGACGCCACTGTGCGCATGTGCCTAGGAGCTGGGGAACGACGACTACTTGTGATGTATTTGCTGCCTCTGCGTCTGCCCAGTCCCCCTGACCACTGCTGGCCAGGCAGGTAAACGGTGAGGCTGGGCCTACTTTCTACCACCCGTAGCCCATCACTCTCTCTCTCTCTCACACACACACACACATGGGGGGGGGAGAGAGAGAGCAGCAGCAGCCGCCGCCACTGCTGCTGGCTTCCCATTCCAGGCACCTAGCTCCTATGCAGCCAGCTACTGGCATTTGTTTCCACAAAGCGCAGCCGTGCCTCCTTTTCCCTTCCTGGCAATGGGTCACCTCTCCCAGTGGGCTCCTGTAGTCATGATGCAAGGGGAGAGTGGAGGAAGCATTTCCGGCATTCCGTGCAGATGCAGTCCTCAGTGTAGTTGTAATCTGGTCACATGCATTTTGACTAGGCTGCATCCCATAAGCTGCAGGGAGGAGGAGATTGAGGAGATTCCCTGGCTTGCGAGCAGGCAGCCCCTCCCACACTAGGAGTCTCCTGTTTCAGGAAAAAAGGAGGAAACCATCGGAGGGGGGCTTTGACTCCACCCCCCCATATTCATAGAGGAAGGTGATGGCAGCCAAGCGCTTTCCTGCTTCTCCTCTTCCTCCCACAATGTGTCTGTGGCCTCCCTTGATCCAGCCCTGGCAGCATCAACTAACCTCACTGGCTCAGTGCAAGGCTTGGGAAGAGATGGGTCATGTGCACCACCTTCCATTTCCTGGCTGCAACAGCAGGAAATGAGAGAGGCGGCTGGTGGTTTCCAAGCACCGTTAGGACCTGGGCTTCATTCCTCGCACCAGAGGTGCTGGCATGGCAGCCAGTCTGGAATTGCCGCTGCTTGAACTAGAAGCCCCGGACAGGTGAGAAGCCCCTGGAAGTGCCCAGAAGCAACAGGACAACACCCTTGTTTCCAGGCTAGGCTCATCTTCTGGAGACATCGCATGGACATTCTCTGCTGAACCTGAGCGCCAAAGGCTGCAGGGGAGACCTGGGAACCACAGGAGCCAGAAGGCTGCAGCCACCACTGGCAGAAGCGCACGATGTGCTTTTGAGGAGCTGCTCAGAGGAGGCAGGCTGTGGCACCAAACAATGCAGGGAATGAATGTGGCTGCCTAGGAAGGGGTGGGGCCTCCCTAAATATAGCAAGGTGATTATTTCAGACTGGAAAATGTTTTGCTAGGAAGGAAGGAAGGAAAAGCCAGTGAGGTCAACGCAGCTGAAATGTTCCCACACAGGGGGCCAGAGCTGGAGACTGGAGCCCCGGCCTCCTCACAGTGCTGCCTGCTGCAAGCCCAGCACAGTCTGGGAAGAAGATGGACCACGAGTGGCAGGCAGCCTCCTCTATTCAAGGCAGGTTTGGACTACAGACCCCCCATCCATGTACTCACTTTGCAGTGATGGGGGCTGCCTGCGGCACTTGACGGCACCAGTACTCAGTGGCACCAGCAGCACGACAGGAAGAAAGACAACACCTTTCTCCAGCAAGAGGCTTTCCGAGAAAACTCTTACCTTTTTGCAAAGGGGACCCACATCAACTAGCCATTTGCGAACACCATTGGTGATGAATCAAAATGCCCCTGCTGTCATGGCTGCTCATAAGAACATCAGAAGAGTCCTGCTGGATCAGGCCACAGGCCCATCTAGTCCAGCTTTCTGTATCTCACAGTGGCCCACCAAATGTCCCAGAGAGCACACAAGACAACACTCCTGCGTCCTGGTGCCCTCCTTTGCACCTGGCATTCTCACATAGCCCATGCATTCTGACAGATGCTTGCTAATTGGGGAGGTTCTTGTGAAAACCAGGAGAGTAAAGTGGGGAGCAAGAGCAGAATGGTGGGGAGGGGAAGGGGAACAGCACTTTGGCCAAAGGGGCTCCATACAGCAGCTACTGCAGCAGCCGCCTTCCACAGGCAAGGCACAAGCACTGTCCCAGGAAGAGGCTGGGCTCTGCTCTAGCTCCAGTTTGTATTTCCTGAGACGCCAGCTTGGCTCCAATTCAGACTTTGAGTTTAAGAAGTCCTTTAATAAGCACTTTGACCAACTCCCTTCCTGGCCGCCTCCAGGATGGCCACTGCCCATTGCACTCCATGGAAACTGTCCTTGCAGAAGCCAAGCTCACAGGGGCTGGTGCGGCTTTTGGCACCCCTATGGCTCTCTAGCACAAAAGGGCCCACAGCCTTGGGCATTGTTCCTGGCCCATCCCTGACCTCTCTGAGCTGATGCAAGGACCATGGGAAGGGGAACTGACAGCCAAAGGGGTGGCAGCCTCAATTGGGACACAGCAGGGGGGAAACAGGGCTTTCAACTGCCACAGGTGGCAGCATGATCCTCAGTGGGGTCCCGCCTGCTGGAAGCTGCATCCCCGTCTCCACTGGAACAGAACCCCAATGCTGAAAAACAGCACTTCCTGCTGATCAGCCTAATTTTGCTGCCATCTACTGGTGAAGGGTGAACTAACTGATCTTTTTCATGGAAGGGACGTTCTTGGTCACTTTCAAGTGGTCTAGGTGGGCTGCCTGAGGCCACCCAGAATGGCAAGGGTGATATCACACAGTCCTGAGCCTGCTCCAAGGTTATTTCATCGCACTCACCAGTTATATCATTGCGTCCTTGTTGTTCTTGACCTTGAAGCCGAACTGACGCCCTCTGCGGTTCTGTCTGCAGAATCATAGAGTTGGAAGGGACCTAATCGGCAGTGTTGGAAACTCGAGTCGGTGACTTGGACTCAAGTCGCAAAAATGTGTGATTTTGGGTGCCTTGGCGACTCGTGAGTTGCAACCGTGGAAGACTGAAAACGACTCGAGTCAGGGACCCCGACTCGGCACTTGTCCCCACATGTGCTGACTCAAGTCTGCCTGCGTCTGGGAGTGAATGCTTACTGTTTCCGCAGCATGGAAAACCTCATGGGGCCGGTATTCTGATCAGCGAGCAGCAGGGAGTTCCAGCCAGGAGGCAGGGAAGGGTTAATGTGAGCAGGAGGGAGTAGGCAGAACTGGGCTCTCTTTTCCCATCTCTGATACAAAGGAAGGAACAGATGATTACTGGATAAGGGATGGGCATTCTCATATTTCCACTGGCTGAGGGAGGGCAGGAGGAGGAGCCAGCATGCCTTGTGGGGGGCAAGGAGCCCCGTTGAATGACCAGCTGCAGTGGGACTACTTCTGAGCAAGGATCTAATAAGCATCGCAGCTGCTGCTTGTGACCCTCCTCCTCCCTCTTGCCACTTCTGTTCCCACTCTCTCACCGTCCCTCCCACCCTCCCTGACCCTGTTTACAGATGGGCAGGGACAGCAGGGGAGTGCGTAAAGAGAGTTCCGACACACACATACACTCTCTGGCAGCAGCCCCATTTTTTCCATGGTGGGCTTTCAAAGGGTGGGGTGACTTGACCCGAGTCCTTCAGAGTCACTAAAGAGTAACTCGGAGACTTGGAAAGCACCCCCGTTATGACTCTTTCTCAAGTTGAGTTGTGGGAGGTGGTAACTCAGTGACTCGAGTCAAGTCACGCTGGGTTTTCCCATCCTTGCTAATACGTTATCTAGTCCAACCCCCTGTCTGTAGCAGGAAGTCTTCCTACAGCATCTCCAACAGGTGCTTGTCGAGCCTCTGCTTGAAGAGTGAGGGAGAGTCGGAATCTCTTCTCTTGCAGTTTGTACCCGTTGGCTCGAGCTCTTCTTTCAGAGGCAGTTGAGAACAAACTTGTCCTTCCATATGACAGCACTTCAGGTATCTGAAGAGAGCTCTCATATCCCTCTCAGCTGTCTCTTCTCCAGGCTGGAAGTACCAAGTTCCCTCAGTCTTTCCTTGTAGGTCTTGTCCTCCAGCCCAATCATTCTCATCGCTCTCCTCCGAACCTGCTCCAGTTTGGCTGCATCTTTCCTACAGTGGAGTGCCCAGAATTGGACACAATACTCCATGTGAGGTCTGACCAGTGCAGAGTAAAGTGGAACCACAACTTCTTGTGACTTGGAAGCAACGGTTCTGTTAGTGCAGGCTAAAATTGCATTTGCCTTCTTTGCAGCCGCATCACACTGCTGACTCACGTCCATCCTGTAATCCACCGCAACTCCAAGATCTCTCTCACATGTTGTGCTACCAAGGGTGCAATCCTAACCCCTTATGTCAGTGTTTTCCAGTACTGGCATAGCGGTGCCAAGCGGACATGTGCTGCATCCTGCAGTTGGGTGTCGCTCAAAGAGGTCTCCTCAAAGTAAGGCAATGTTTATTCCCTTACCTCAGAGCTGCATTGCCCTTACGTCCGTGCTTTCCAGCACTGACATAAGGGGTTAGGATTGCGCCCTAACAGTCCAATCCTATGCATGTCTACTCAGAAGTAAGTCCCATTTGAGTCAATGGGGCTTACTCCCAGGAAAGAGCGGATAGGATTGGGCTGTAAGTCAGGTATCTCCCATTCCATAACTGCACCTTTGGTTATTTTTGCCTCAGTGCGGAACTTCCTATTTGTCCCTGGTGAACTTCATCTTGTTCATTTTAGCCCAGTTCTCCATTTTGTCCAGGTCTTCCAGAAGGCTTCTACTGTCTTCTGTTGTGTTTGCTCTTCCTCCCAGCTTGGTGTCATCCGAAAACTTGATATGGCACCCTAATATCCCTTCATCCATTGACAAACACCCTTTGTAAATGGCTGTCCAACCAATTGCGAATCCACCTAATGATTGTATCATTTAGCGGCCCATATTTTACCAACTTGCTGATTAGGATGTCACGTGGAACCTTGTCAAATGCTTTACTGAGGTCAAGATATATTTCACACACAGCATTCCCACCATCCCGTAAGCTAGTAACCTGAGTGAAAAAGGAGATGAGATGAGTCTGGCAAGATTTCTTTTTGACAAATCCTTGCTGAAAAGACCTTGATGCTGGGAAAAGTTGAAGGCAAAAGGAGAAGGGAATGGCAGAGGACGAGATGGTGAGATAGTGTCACAGACACAATGAACATGAATTTGGACACACTCCAGAAGTTAGTAGTAGACGGGGGCCTGGCATGCTGTGGTCCATGGGTTCACAAAGAGGTGGAACAACAGGCAGCCCAATCGTGAGCTGCTCGCTGGATCCTGTGCCTCCCACGCTACTGTAGGTGGCTCCTTGGGAGAAGGGGATGTTCGTCCTCTTACCCTGAGTAAGGGAAGCAGCCCTGCAGTGGGGTTACTCACTTTAGCGGCGACTTTTTGGTTGCTCCTAAAGTAAAGGTGCTCGTGTAGTGCGAGCAGCCCTGCCTGAGTGCCTTGGATCCTGCATAGCTTGGCTCCGCAGATCTGCCTCTCTCCTCCCCCCCCCGACAAGCCTCCCCCCTCTGTGAAGACGGCACTGCACCTCTTTGCCCCACCACTTTCTCCCCCCACCCACTCCCGTATCCAGTGGCGGTATAGGAAGCAAGGCGGAATGTGGTGCCACCCCACCCACTTCTCCAGAGGCAAGTCGCAGATGCAGCACTGCAGCTGCCTTGCCTCACCCCTGCCATTTTCTGCCTGGCTAGCTGGGGCCTGCTCTGCTTTCTTTCCTGTCCTTGGCTGCTTCTGGGCACCCTTGTCCTGCTTTTTCTTCCCCCCCCCCAATGGCAGAGGGTGGACAGAGCAAGGAAGGGGCGGAAGAGCAGACGGTTCCTCCCATCTTCAGGGGACTGTTCCCACCCCAGTGGGCAGGAGCAGGTTTTGGAGGAAGGGCTGAAGCTCCGTGGTGGCAGCAAGAGGAAGAAGAACCTGGTCCGGGGCACCCTGGCTTCTCCTCTGCCTTGGTTCTGACAGCCAGACACAGCCAGCCTGCCACGGCTCCAGGTGTCCAGGGAGAACGGACGGATTTTTGCCTTGGAGTGCCTTCCACGGAGAACATAAGAACATAAGAACAGCCCCACTGGATCAGGCCATAGGCCCATCTAGTCCAGCTTCCTGTATCTCACAGCGGCCCACCAAATGCCCCAGGGAGCACACCAGATAACAAGAGACCTCATCCTGGTGCCCTCCCCTACATCTGGCATTCTGACTTAACCCATTCCTAAAATCAGGAGGTTGCGCATACACATCATGGCTTGTACCCCATAATGGATTTTTCCTCCAGAAACTCGTCCAATCCCCTTTTAAAGGCGTCTAGGCTAGACGCCAGCACCACATCCTGTGGCAAGGAGTTCCACAGACCGACCACGCGCTGAGTAAAGAAATATTTTCTTTTGTCTGTCCTAACCCGCCCAACACTCAATTTTAGTGGATGTCCCCTGGTTCTGGTATTATGTGAGAGTGTAAAGAGCATCTCCCTATCCACTCTGTCCATCCCCTGCATAATTTTGTATGTCTCAATCATGTCCCCCCTCAAGCGTCTCTTTTCTAGGCTGAAGAGGCCCAAACGCCGTAGCCTTTCCTCATAAGGAAGGTGCCCCAGCCCCGTAATCATCTTAGTCGCTCTCTTTTGCACCTTTTCCATTTCCACTATGTCTTTTTTGAGATGCGGCGACCAGAACTGGACACAATACTCCAGGTGTGGCCTTACCATCGATTTGTACAACGGCATTATAATATTAGCCGTTTTGTTCTCAATACCCTTCCTAATGATCCCAAGCATAGACTTGGCCTTCTTCACTGCCGCCGCAAATTGGGTCGACACTTTCATCGACCTGTCCACCACCACCCCAAGTTCTCTCTCCTGATCTGTCACAGACAGCTCAGAACCCATCAGCCTATATCTAAAGTCTAAAGAGTGCGATGGGTAGTGGCCATCCTGGAGTGGGTCCAGGAGGGAGCGGGGGTCGGGCTGCCCCCGGCTGGGCTGGGCTCGGCCGGCCCGGGGTCTGCGGGCGCTGCCTGCCGCCCGCCTCGCTCCGCGCCCCGTTCGCGTGGGAGCTCGCCGGGCTCCGCGAGGGGCGAGGCGGGCGGGAGGGGCGCCGCGTCCCGGCCTCTTCCCGCCACGAGAAGAGCCCCGCTGGCTCAGGCAAAGGCCCCTCCAGCCCGGCTTCCCGTATCTCACCGCGGCCCGCCAAGGGCCCTCCGGCGCCCGCACCGCAGCCTCTCGGAGGCCCGGGTGGCGGCGGCTTCCCGGCGGGCGGGTACTGCGGGGCTGGGCGGGCCTGCGGAGGGGCGGCTCCCGCGGCCAGGCCCGGCCCTTCCGCCCCCTGCCTGCCGGAAGCGGCCTGGCGGCGCGGGAAGCCGGCAGAGGCGTCCGCGCGGCCTCCCCGGGCGGGCATGAGCGGGAGGCGCCCCCCGGGCCCCGCGCCCGCCCCCCTGCGCGGCACGGCCGACAGCAGCGCGGCCAGCAAGCGCTCCGCGGCCGCCCGGGGCTACACGCGCGACCCCTTCGCGGCGCGGCTCCTGCCCGCCGCCGGCCGCCCCCGGAGGGCCCCCGCGGTGCACCGGTGAGGGAGGGAGGGAGGGAGGGCGGGCGGCGGTGGCCTCCCTCTCCCCCGGCAGAGACGCCTGTGACCGCCTTCCTCCGCAGGGGCTACTACGTGCGGGCCGAGGCGGTGGGCCGCTGCGTGCGCGCCTTCCTGGAGGGCACCGAGGGCCGCGCCCGCAGGCAGGTGAGCGGGGGGGGGGCGCCCGGCCCGGCCCGGCCCGGCCCGGCTCTGCTCGCCCACCGCCCACACGGCTCCCACCCCCCGTTCCTCCGCAGGTGCTGTCGCTGGGCGCGGGCCTCGACGCGCTCTTCTTCCGCCTGAAGAGCCGGGGGCTGCTGGCGCGCGCCGTCGTCTTCGAGGTGGACTTCCCGGACGTGTCCCGCCGCAAGGCCGCGCTCATCGCCGGCACGGACGAGCTGGCCGCCTGGGCGGGGGAGCGGCGGCGGCAGCAGCAGCAGCAGCAGCCGGGTAGGGCCTCCGCAGAGCTCCGCCGCAGACTCGAGCAGCCTCTCGCGGGGCTCGGGGACGAAAGTGGCGCCCGCCGCACTCGGCGGTGGTGCTGCTGCTCCGGCAGGCGCCAGGAAGCCTCGGACCGCCTCGTCCGCCGCCTCTGGGCCCGCCCGCACGCCCCTCGCGAGCTCTTTCCGGGCGCTGCTCGCAGTCTCCCGGGGAGGCCCGGCTCGCGCCCTGGGCGGCCTCCGCTCGTGCCGCCCCGCCCCGCTTGTGCCTGCCTTGGCCAGGACCTCCCCAGCAGCGCAGGTGGTCGTGTGCGCAGCAGGCAGGCGGCTCAGGCCTGGAGCTCCCTGTCCTGCAGTGACGGTCAGAACCGCCTCCTGCGCCCACTTAGAGAAAGAATGTTTCGCTTACTTGCAGAAGCCTCGACCCGTTTCTCGTAGTGAGCAGCCCCGAGGAGCGGCCTGAAGGGCCAGTTTTGCGAGCAGCCCCACTGTCCAGACACTCATCTCCTTATGCGGGCAGGAGGGGCCTCTCTGCGAATCCGGTCCCTGGATGTGGCTGCCTCTGCCAAACTCAGGCAGCTCCGGAGCCCCACAGGAAGACTTCTGGTTTCGCAGAGAATCAGGAAGTGCCCTTTTTACTGCCTTGCAAGGCATTAGGAGGCCCTGGGAAGTCCTGGAGGGTTAGTGTGAGGGAGTGGGGGGGGGCAGGTGTAAACCAGTATCCGCGGTTTCAGGTAACCGCAGGAGGGGAGTTCCAGAACGGAACCCCCACGGATATGGGGGCACATCTGTATTGACACAAGCCTGCAAACTGCAGGAGCTCAGCTTTTTGCAGAGCTGTTAGCAGCAGTTTCCTCAAGGCTTGAGGCAGTTAGTTATCTGATCTTTCCATCACCTGTGTTTTCATTGGAGGCACTGCAGGACACACCAGAAATTGGGATGGAGTGTCCGTGAATGCCAAAAGCTTGTTGAACCCAAGTGCCTGAAAGTCAGTGGAGAATGTGCACATGCAAAACGTATATGATTTGTTTTTAATGAAATAGAAAACACCTGTTGTTTTTGGAGTATTTTAACCTGAGGTTCCTTAAAGATTCGTTGTATTATAATAATAGGTCAAGTTTTAGTAAGAAGATACACTATTTTTATGATTATATAAATCACTATCTTTGCATGTATGATTGTAATCAATGGACCATGACAAAAGTAGTATATGTGTCTTAAAGTAATGGTGGGCTTGACAGCTTTTAGTTATATGTATGTATATGTGTATATAGATAGATAGATAGATAGATAGATAGATAGATAGATCAATGGCCATGTGTGACCCTGCACATGCCCGATCTTGTCTGATCTCTGAA
This sequence comes from Tiliqua scincoides, assembly GCF_035046505.1. Taxonomy (NCBI): domain Eukaryota; kingdom Metazoa; phylum Chordata; class Lepidosauria; order Squamata; family Scincidae; genus Tiliqua; species Tiliqua scincoides. The sequence goes on from NC_089823.1 coordinate 442,882, forward strand.
ACTAAGCAGGGTCAGGCCTGGTTAGTACTTGGATGGGAGACCGCCTCGGAATACCAGGTGCTGTAGGCTTATACCATAGTCTTTCGAGACTGAATGTTGCCAACCATGTATATAGATATATAGAGAGAGATGTATGTAAATAGATATATAGAATATATATCCTGTATGTATATTCTGTATATTCTATTTAGTTCTTATATTCTGGGGAGATACAGTGAAGTTCCTTGACCAGTGTGTCTGATGACTGGGCAGTCGAGGATCTGCAAAATAGCAGGGGTGAGGTACCATCACTGGTAGGGTTGGCAGAAATGATTTCTAAAATTGTGTTCCCTGGGCTGGGGCAGAGATCAGAACCAATCAGCACCAGCCCAGCTCTGCTCCCTGTCAGTGATGTGGTGAAGCAAGTCACGCTCCCTAATCATCTGAGCACACACACACCCCCATGCACACCTCCACTCTTTTTGCTGGTGCTTTTCCTCCTCTTTCTACTTCCTGATTTAAAGAGGAAGAGCCTGGGAAGAGGAAGTTTGGAGAGAAGAGTTCTGGCTTAGCATGTCTTCCTGAAATAAAATTGGGGAGGCAGTGGAGGAACAACTGTCACCAGCCAGACCAGATGGAGGTATCTGAGTGCCTTGGGCATTAGACAAAAGCATGGGATGGGTTTGGGGTGGGGGAGTCCTCTGGCTTCTGAGGCTGCCACTTCACTGAGTGCTGCCATCTGAGGCTGCCACTTCACTAGGCCTCATCAGCAGGCCAGCCTTGAGACCAGTGTAAAACTCAATGGGTCAGAAGTAAAATGATGAAAAAAATCTGGAATTTACTGGTGCCTCAAACCCTTGGCTTGGATACTTCAGGATGATACTGGGAAGTGGTAAACATGGTTATTGGGATGTATTCCTGTGTACTAATACTGCTGTTCTCCAGGCAGTGGAGACTGCAGCTACTTTAGTCATAATGATCCTTGTGTAATTTGGTGACAGTGAAGAAGACTCCTACTGTCTACATCCTTGCAGGTTGCTGTACTGATGGGTGTCTTGCCTCCTTTCCAGGAGCTGTTAGTTTTGCAACAGAAGACTATAGGCTGCTGGGAGTTGACCTCTCTGATCTGCCCAGGCTGGAGAAAGCCTTGCATGGGGCAGGCCTGGACCCCAAAGCCCCCACACTGCTCCTGGCAGAAGTTGTGCTCACCTACATGGATGTTGAGAGGTTTGTACAGGGTTCTGTTATGGAGTTAGCTGTTGGAATGGTCAAATGCTATCAAATAACAGCCATGTACTTGATGGATTTATTTGTTACAATCTTGTGGGTTAATTGCAAAGCTGGTTGTTGCATAATAATAATAATAATAACAGGTATTTATATACCGCCTTTCTTGGTCTTTATTCAAGACTTTATTCAAGGCGGTTTACATAGGCAGGCTTTATTTAAATCCCTTATTAAATAGGGATTTTTACAATTTCAAAGAAGGTTCTTTCTTTCAAGAACTACTACATTCAAGGTGTTTCATTCCGATCTGACTTCACATTCTGGCCTCCATCCATCTGGCCTGCATAACAACAGCAGCTGTCCTGTATAGCTGGAGAGGACTTGTTACAGGTCAACAGACTTGCTCCTATGTATATGTTAGCCACGAAGGCTGTATTTATTTTATTTGGCCAGTTATATGCCGCCTTTCCACCTCTTCAAGGGGGCTCCCGTTTAAAACAATTTGTGTAGTTCAGCTTTGAAAGCACAGCATGTGGAGGAGGCATGGACAAATTCAGCATCCTACTCCTCAGAGACAGTTATAGTGCTTCTCTGGGAGACGGTCACAAGCAACGTTCCTTCTCAGTCACATGAATGTGCAGCTCAGATTGGAGTCTTGTACAGCTCCTGGCAGGGCACTCTGAAGCTTGGCAAAGACAGTAATGTTATCACTGAGGGCTCTGCAACTTCCCACACAGAGCTCCGCACAGTCTCAAAATTACAGGGAACGTTGGTTATGATCAGAGATTAAAAACGGTTTTCTTTTTGTGTGAAATCCCTGAAATTTTAGGTCCTCCCCCCCAAATTATGGGAAGGAGATTTGGGTTTAAAATTTCCTTCCAAATGTCCACCTGAGAAGAGGAGGCACGAAGCAGAGTAAGGGCCGGCTCCTGGCCATTCTGTGTGAGGAGCTGAAGCCCAGCACAGAATTGTTGAGCTATAAACATGCTGCTGTATTGCTACGGAATTGCACTGCTGAACTCTTTGAGAGGAAGATTGCTGCCAGAGCATCCTTGGAAAGTCAGCCCAGTTGTGCATGGAAGTGCTGTGTTGTGTTTACTTTGGTCCTGCCTAAGTTCAGGCAGGGTGCCAGGTTCCTGCAAGGGAATGTCCTCCTGGCCTTGAGAAGAGTGAGGCTCTGGCAAGCTGGGCACTGGTGGAAGAATGACCTGAAGGGCAACGCTGGGAGCCTTGGGCTCCTGGATTGGGGACTGGAAGACCACCAGAGAGGGGGAGCGATGACTTCTTAAGCAGAAGGAGCACAGCAGGTGCAATAGGTGATGGATGCTGTCTCTTTTTCCTTCTCCTTTTGTCTTTTTTTCACTGTGTCATTTCTGTGGTCAGAGGCACTTTGCCACTCATAAGAACATAAGAACAGCCCCACTAGATCAGGCCATTGGCCCATCTAGTCCAGCTTCCTGTATCTCACAGCGGCCCACCAAATGCCCCAGGGAGCACACCAGATAACCTGCATCCTGGTGCCCTCCCTTGCATCTGACATAGCTCATTCCTAAAATCAGGAGGTTGTGCATACACATCATGGCTTGTAACCCGGAATGGATTTTCCTCCAGAAACTTGTCCAATCCCCTTTTAAAGGCGTACAGGCCAGACGCCATCACCACATCTTGTGGCAAGGAGTTCCACAGATCAACCACACGCTGAGTAAAGAAATAGTTTGTCTGTTCTAACTCCCCCAACATTCAATTTTAGTGGATGTCCCCTGGTTCTGGTGTTATGTGAGAGTGTAAAGAGCATCTCCCTATCCACTCCGTCCATCCCCTGCATAATTTTGTATGTCTCAATCATGTCCCCCCTCAGGCGCCTCTTTTCTAGGCTGAAGAGGCCCAAACGCCATAGCCTTTTCTCATAAGGAAGGTGCACCAGCCCCGTAATCATCTTAGTCGCTCTCTTTTGCACCTTTTCCATTTCCACTATGTCCTTTTTGAGATGTGGTGACCAGAACTGGACACAATACTCCAGATATGGCCTTATCATCGATTTGTACAACGGCATTATAATACTAGCTGTTTTGTTCTCAATACCTTTTCTAACGATCCCAAGCATAGAATTGGCCTTTTTTATTGCTGCCGCACATTGAGTCGACACTTTCATCGACCTGTCCACCACCACCCGAAGATCTCTCTCCTGATCTGTCACAGACACCTCAGAACCCATCAGCCTATATGTGAAGTTTTGATTCTTTGCCCCAATGTGCATGACCTTACACTTAGTGACATTGAAGCGCATCTGCCGTTTTGCTGCCCATTCTGCCAGTCTGGAGAGATCCTTCTGGAGCTCCTCACAATCACTTCTGGTCTTCACCACTGGGAAAAGTTTGGTGTCGTCCACAAACTTTGCACCCTCACTGCTCAACCCTGTCTCCAGGTCATTTATGAAGAGGTTGAAAAGCACTAGCCCCAGGACAGATCCTTGGGGCACACCGCTTTTCACCTCTCTCCATTGTGAAAATTGCCCATTGACACCTGGTCTTCAACCAGTTCTCAATCCATGAGAGGACCTGTCCTCTAATTCCCTGACTGTGGAGGGAACCTGGAGGGTAAAATGTTTTTTAATCTGAAGCAAGTGGAAGTTCAGTTTTGTGTTCAGAGCATAGTTTGGTATTGAATTATTATTATTATTATTATTATTATTATTATTATTATTATTATTATTATTATTATTATTATTAACAACTATTTATATACCATTTTTCAACGAAAAGTTCACAAAGCGGCTTACAGAGAAAAATCAAATAACTAATGGCTCCCTGTCCCTAAAGGGCTCACAATCTAACAAGATGCAAAAGAACACCAGCAGACAGCCACTAGAAAAGACACTGCTGGGGTGAGGAGGGCCAGTTACTCTCCCCCTGCTAAAAAGAAGAGCACCCACTTGAAAAAGTGCCTCTTACCCAGTTAGCAGGGGTACATATTGAATTATGGGTTAGTAATTTCAGTTTTCATTGGTGAGGTTCCTGGAAGTGGACAAGAGGCTTGCAGGAGCATGGCTCTCTGCCCATTGGCTCACCCTTGAGCTTCCAGACTTGCTGCATAGAGCAGGAGTGGGTGGGTGGGGTGAGTTGAGGAGGCAGTAGATGCCTCTGTATGAGAGAAGGTGCCCAAGAGAAGTGGCCCCCTCCTTCATGCTCCTCTAGGCCTACCAGATTTTTGGCAATCATTCAGTTATAACATGCTGAGCACGGTTCAACTGTGGGCACTCTTGGCTGGCACCTTTCCATTCTGGCTTCCTGCCTGGTCGTTGCTTGGCCTGCCTGGCGGCCTTGCTGGAAGAAAACCAGGGTGAGCGTGCCTCTGCTTGGGCTCCTGAACCTCCCTGCAGCTTTCAGTCCTGCCTGCCATGGACTGGCTGTCTGAGATGCTCTGGGGATTCAATTTCTGTACTTCAGGGCTATTTTTGCTTCCCCCATTTCAAACTTTACGTGAAACTGGAGGATGGGGAGGGAATTTGTGGATGTGGTGCACTGATGATCTCCAACTCTTACTCCCTGATGTCTTGGACTAGGAATGCTGTGGGTCAGTGTACGGATAATAATAAGACTGAGGTGGGGGAGGGCCACCCCTTCAGTATCAGGTGGGCTTTCTGGGGTGCTGTTACCTGGCTTGGTGTTGGAGGCCCCAGTGGCCTTGACATTACGAAGCACCTTTCTCCAGCTGTGGTGGTTGCTGGATGGCGGTTACCCAGCGACCTGGCAATTCTGGTTTTGGCCCTGTCCATTTGGACTACAGCAAGGCATCCTGCGTCAGGTGGCCCTTGAAGATGGTTTGGACAGTTTTTAGATTGCAAAACGGGTCAGCGGGTCCAAGCGTGAGATACAGGAAGGTGGACTATATCGGCCTATGGCCTGTTCTTATGTTCTTAAGTAGGTGAAGCTCATCTTGCTGGTGAACCTGTTAGTTAATGTGGCTGCGCTAGTCTCTCGGGCCTACTGAGGGAGAGATTTTGGCCTTTCAAACCCTACAGCACAGTTTGGCACCAGGATGCCTCAAGGCCTGCCAACTCCAACAGAAACCTGCCTGGTTTCTGAGAGGCTTATTAGATGCCAGAAGAGCTGCTTGCGTGTTGTGGAGTCTCTCCGAAGATGGAATTATACGGACATGCCAGTTGCCATCCCAGCGCAGGGCAGAAGGGCCTTCCCAAAGGGCTGAGGGCAGCGGCAGGACCAAGCACACCTGTGCCCACTGCTGCCTGGGGCTGTGCTCTTTTCCCCAAGACTTCTGAGCTGCGCCAGAGCCAGAGCCGGCAGGCATGCTCTGAGCCAAGACGTTGTGTGTTGTGAAGCTGAGTGAGAAAGGGGGGAGTGGCTGCCCCTCCTCCTGAACGATGTCTTCCAGGTCAGATGCTCTGCTTCAGTGGGCCGCCACACACTTTTCGCAGGCGTGGGGCATCCTGTATGAGCAGATCCACCCTGGGGACCCTTTTGGGCGTGTCATGCAGAACCACTTCAGCCGGCTCAACTCCCAGCTCCGATCCTTGGACCGGTACCCAGATTGCGAGGCCCAGCGGACACGTTTCCTCCAGCGGGTGGGTGTGGGGCTGGGCTTTCCAGTCCAGAATTCATGGAAGGAGCTGGAGATGGGGGAGGATGCCGCCTTTGGGGGCTGTTGGGAAGGCAGCCGGGGGGGGGGGTTGCTCAGGATTGATTGTGCTTCTGCCTCCTGGAGGCTGTGGCTTGACCTTAGTAACAACCCTGGTGTTATCTTGGCAGGGCTGGGAGCGATGCTGCATCATGGACATGAATGCGTTCTATGGGCGCTTTATCTCTACGGAAGAAAAGCAGAGGATCCAGGCCCTAGAGCCCTTCGATGAGTTTGAGGTAATGTGCCATCAAGTGGTTTGATTGCAGACCTACTGTAATTGGGGCTGGGGTTTGGGGTGTGTCTAAGGGGCGAGGAAGGGCTTTGAGGGACTGAGGATCTCTTCTGGGTGTCTTTGTGACTGCCTTAGGAGGAGAGAGGCAGCATTTGGTTCTTCCCAAACTGTGGGTTACAAGCCCATGTGCAGTGGGTCATGACCTGGGCCTTCCCAGCCACCCATTTGGCTCCGAATTAGAGCCAAATTGCTCTCCGGGAGGTGGGGAAGCTTCTTGTGGGTTGCACTAGGCTGATGACCCACTCAGAATAGCCCACAAGAGCCTTGGAAAGCCACTTCTGGCTTTTTTCTGAAAACTAAAAGTGGCTTTCTCGGGCCATTCTGAATGGATTACTGGCCAGGTGCGCCCAGAAGAGACCTCCCCATCCTTCTAATAAATCATTCCCACATCATGTCCCACCACGGAAGACAACGTGGGTTGCGGTGCTGAGAAGGTTAGAAACTGCTGCCATCAGGTATTCAACCAGCGAAACACTCTTCCAGAGACAGATGTCTGTAGACACCATTCTGAATCCTGGTGGGGGAGGATCTAATGTCTTAGTGGTCCGCAGACAGAGTATGAGCCCGCAGTGTGATGTGACTGAACAGGAAAAGAAAGAGAGAGAGAACGGATTCCATTCTAAGCTGCCCCCCCAGTCATTTGGAATACTGTGTCCAGGTCTGAGAAGGATGCTGAGGAGCTGGAGAGGGTTCAGAGAAGGGCAGCTTGGATGGTGAGGAGACCAAGTCCCATGAGGAACAGTTCAAAGAACTTGGGATGTTTAGCCTGGAGAAAAGAAGGCAACAGAGCAGAGCCATTTGCAGGTGTCTGTAGGGCTACAGGGGAGGACTTGCTCTCTTGGTTTCCTGAGGGCAGGAGTAGAACCAACGAGCTGGAACTATATCTAGGCCAGGTGCAAGGAAGTGTTTTCTGGCTGTGAGTCTCCTTGTTGGATGCCTGTAGCCAGAGGCTATTGTGTGCTGTAGCAGTTGCCTGCACTGAGCTGCACTGGGGGTTGGACTAGTAGATCTTTCCCTTTCCACTCCTTTCCACAGCATTCTTTGAGGTGTGCCACCTTGGAAAACATGTGGGTGGTGCTGAGTCGTGAACATCTGAGAATTTGCTGGGCTAGAACTTTACTGCTCAGCTGACACTGCCACTTACTGCTCTGTGACCAGGGTGAGGTGGGGGGTGGCCTGATTCTTTTCCATCCTGCCAAGGGCTTCTATGTCAGCCACAACAGTGGTGGAGAGAAGACCCTGCTCTGGCCTGACTCTGCCAGACTGGGCTTTCTCACCTGCTTTGTTGGGGGGCTGCCACCCAAGCCCCTTCTTTCTTTCTCAATGAGTCTTCCACGCCACTTGTTCAGGGAAGTGGCCAGCTTCTGCCATGGTGGGCAGCATCACTTTCTGTACTCCACCTGGCCTCAGTCAGTGAATGCCCCTCCCCTCCCCTGGGATGAGATCCAGGGAGCTGGACCGGTGAGCGTGTCTTTGTTCAGAGCTGGGCGTGGAAGAGAAAGAAAGGGGTGCTCATTCCTTTGGTTGGTCTCTGGTTGTGGGAAGGTGAGGCTCCTGAGGGAATGGGAGCCAGTCAGTGGACATGGTTGCACTGACTGGCCCCTCTGCATGGAGGTCCTCCATGTTCATTCCCCTTCTTTTCTTGTAGGAGTGGCACCTGAAATGTTCGCATTACTTCATCCTTGTGGCCTCCAAGGGGGAGGAGCTGACCCCAACTTCTGTGTTTCCTGGCGTGGAAGACAAAGGTGTGTGGCACTCACGCTGCCAGAGGGCATTGGGGTGAGGACTGGCAACTTCTTGTGGGCAGGGGTGCTTGTTAGGAAGGTAAAAAGAGCACTCTCTCCAGAGTGCATGGAGGCTGTTTAAAACAAGAGCAATAAAGGCCCAGTGGAAGTGTATATCACAAAGGAAGAAGGGCTCGAGGAGGGTGTCCTCCTTGTCCAGGAGGGTGCCAGCATGGCTAATGAGCAAAATTAGAGAGGATATAAGGGCAAGGCACCCTCCTGGACTTAGTGGAAACCTTCTTCCTTTGTGGTATACACTTCAACTGGGTCTCTATTACTGTTGTTTTAAACAGCCTGCATGTGCTCTGGAGAGCTTGGACTCTTTTTACCTTCCCTTTCAACTTCCTTCTAACCAGCCTCCTCATTTGAGAGAAGTCCGCTCATTTGAAGTCAAGAGTTTTTGTGACAGATTTTTGACTTCTGACTAGCAGAGGTCCAGGAGGTGCCCGCATGGCTAATGAGCCAAGTTAGAGAGGCTGTAAAGGGCAAGGAAGCTTCCTTCCATAAATGGAATTCTTGCCCTAATGAGGAGAATGAAAAGGAACATAAACTGTGGCAAAAGAAATGTAAGAAGGTGATACGGGAGGCCGAGAGAGACTATGAGGAACGCATGGCCAGCAACATTAAGGGGAATAATAAAAGCTTCTTCAAATATGTTAGAAGCAGGAGACCCGCCAGAGAAGCGGTTGGCCCTCTGGATGGTGAGGGAGGGAAAGGGGAGATAAAAGGAGACTTAGAGATGGCAGAGAAATTGAATGAGTTCTTTGCATCTGTCTTCACTGCAGAAGACCTCGGGCAGATACCGCTGCCTGAATGGCCCCTCCTGACCAAGGAATTGTCAGATAGAGGTTAAAAGAGGTTTCAGACCTAACTGACAAATTAAAGGTCAATGAGTCACCAGGCCCTGATGGCATCCACCCAAAAGTTATTAAGGAACTGAAGAATGAAATTGCTGATCTCTTGACTAAAACATGCTGTGTGATAACTATATGTTTCTTGTGCATCAGATGAGAGGGACTGTGGTCCACATAGGCTTCTGCTGAAAGGAATTGATTCTTCCTTAAGGAGCTACAAAAAGACTCCTTGTATTTGCTGTTGCAGAACAGCATGGAAATGGATGTCTTTTCTAGCAGGGAGGGTCCTTATCTTGTCCAGAGCTAGTTCAGGAAAGCTGTGCCTGGGCAGCCAGGTTTGCAGTGGACATCTGCTTATTCAGGAGGGCAGGATCCACGGCAGGATTGCTGAATGGCAGAGGGAGCAAGAGTTTACCATGGGCAGAAGAGCTGGATGGGCCAAAGTACCAACTGAAAAATACATCCACTTGCTATCTCTATTATAGGAATGGGCCAGTAACTGCTCCATTGACTGAATTGGCTTGTTTGTTCCCAGGGTCCAGTTCAAGATGCTGGTTTTAACCATCAAAGCCCTTAACAGCTTTGGATCAAATTGTCTGAAGGCTGGCCTGCCCCCATGTCGACCGACTAATCCCCTAAGATCCTCAGAGATGGTTCTTCTTTGTTTACCCCCCCCGACTGAAGCAAGGGGGCAGAGAGGAAAGGGTGCCTCGTTGGTGCCCCCCAATATAGAATTTCTCCAGTGCATGAAACAATCAACCCGCTTCTTGGACACTTTCTGATGGGGCTTGAAGACTTCCTTAAAATTTCAAATGGCTTTTGGTAATGGTCTTGGAGAGATTTGTTAGGTGGGGATATTAGGAGGGATCAACTTAAGTTTGTAGCATATGCTGTTTGTCTTATGCTTTTATAAGTTAGCTACTGTTGTCAGGTTACTGTGGTTTTAAATACTGTTTCTGTCTTATCTGTGTTTTAAACCACTCTGAGCGCCAGGTTTTGTTACCTAGGGAAACGTAGTACAGGGGGCCCCCATATCCTCAGATTCCGTATCCACTGGTTCACTTATCTGTGGATTGGGTCCAGGCTCCCCAGCGCGTGCACCCCCACACACGTCCTCTCTGGGGGCAAGGGGAACTCACCTCTGGAGGGGCTTCTGAGTTCAGTAGAGGCCGAGGATGTCCATCCCTGGCCTCTGCCAAGATCAGACTGAGCTCTGCAGCTAAGAAAAGTTACTTCTGGTTACAGAGAGAAACCAGAAGTGACCTTATTAATGCTTTATAAGGAATTAGGAGGCAGGGCAGGCCCTGGATGGTTAGGGAGGATGGGGGGGCAGTCGTTTGCCTGTATCTGTGGTTTCTGGATCAGAACCCTGTGGATAGGGGGACACACCTGTCTATAAATCTGCAAATAAAATAAAATTGGCTGGTGAGGCTGGGAGAGAAGAAGCAGAGGTAGGAGAGTATCTTTGGATCAAAAGAGCATGGAGGGACTGGTGAATACTGTGGCTCACTGTCTCAAGAGTAGGATAAATTGCTCATTTATCCCTGTGGGTGGAAAGAGCAGACCTGAAAAGTGATGGAGTCTTTGAGAAAGTGGTGGAGCAACTCCAGAAGGAGGCGTTGACCTGCTGGCTAACTTCAGGATGCCTGCCATTGCCCATGGTCAAGAAACGCATATTCATGTTGTGACCAGAAGAGTCAGGCAGGAGGCACTGCTGTGTCCTGAGAGCAGTGGGTCCCAGGACCCTTGAATCCCAAGAGCTGGCACAGGACCTGGTATGTTGGTGTGGCTGGGCCAGCCACCAGTGGCACTTGCTCCCTCCGCTTCCACGAAGTTGGCAGTGGAAGGTGGCCAAGGAACAACAGGACCGCCTTTGATTTCAAGAGAGGAAACGCGTTTGCTTCAGGCGTGGGGCCACACATAGGTTGGGTTCCTCACAGAGATCCCTTTCAGCCCAAAGAAGGCTGTGCCTGTAGGAGGATGCAGGCGTTCCCCCCACCACTTGGGACACCTCTTCAGGAGTTGACAGCAGTGTGCGAAACCACAGCTTCTCCCGGACGGCACACTTCACAAGGCGTCTGACTCATTGGGGTGCTGCCACCGCAGCGATGGTCAGTGACGCATCTCAGTTCTCTTTGCCTTGCAGCCGTTCACACCTGTGCTGCGCCTTGCTTTGCTGGGTCTCTTGCTGTGGAAGTCTGTGCAACTGATGTGGGCGTGGCTGGGCTGAGGCGGTACGGCCACCGCTCTGTGCTGGTTGCCCCAGGTGTGGTCCTCACCACGGGAGGCTTTGGTGACCATGATGGACGTCACTGCCGCCTGACTGTGCTGCATGCCCTGATCAAGCATGAGGATGCCTGGAGAAGTGGCAACGTCTGTCTTGCCGAAACTGGCGAAGTCTGGGGTGAGCTGGGTTGGGTTGTGGGTCAGCCTGGGTGACCTGTGGCTCCTCTACCACAGGGGGAGCCACAGGCTTTGCTGTGCTGCTGTGACTGCTGTGGTGACTAGTCCGGGGACTCTTTCTTCTCAGATGGCCGACTGTTCCACACTGTGACGCTTGTGAAGGCAGGCTGGGCCGTTGTGCTTGGGGGGCGCAAGTCCCCAGTCAGCCCTGCTGTGGAGGGGTACCGCTTGCGACTGAGGGAGGCTGACAGCCCCCCTGGCTGTCCTGTAGTGGAGCTCACTCGCTTGCTGCTTGCTGAGGACCTGGCCTTGTGCCGCTGGAGACACACGGCCACCGAAGTTGCTTATCAAGGTAGTGCTGGTTTGGGGCTGAGAATGGCTGTAATTCTGTCCTCAGAGAGCTGATCAGATCCTAATAGGAGGTGGCTTAGAGACCCCTTTTCAGAGGAAGAGGGGGAGCTGGGGATTGACTGCCCAATCCTATCCACCCTTTCCTGGGAGTAAGCCCCCTTGATTCTAATGGGACTTACTTCTGAGTAGCCTCTGAATCCCCACTTTTGTGCAGGTAGGTCTTGCTGGTTGGCACACTGATCAAAGAACCAGCCCTGGTTGGTGACGTGACTCTCTGGTCCTCAAAGGGGTAGGGCTGAAAGGAGGAGCTCCCCCCACCCTAAACTCCAGACTCCAGGAGGAGCTTGTTGAGGGTAGGGTCTTAACGGGGGAGGGGGGGAGTTGGAGGATCTCCAGTCTCTTTCTCCTGTTCTTACAGGTGAGGCCTACCTGTTCGTCTATGGCGGCTGCCATGGTCCCAGGCAGTCTGTGCTGCCAGACTGGTGCTTCCTGCACTTGGAGAACTTCTGCTGTCGGCAGGTATGAGGTCAAGCAGAGCCTGCCTTTTGCTGATAGGGTTGGCCCTGCCTGCAAGTTGCTAGTCCAGCCCGTTTCTTGGGACCGTCAGCCTTTTTATCTGGACCGACTGTGGCAGTGTCCAACTGTGCCCTGCAGGCAGCACCTATGCCAGAAAAGCCCTGCTGGGATAGGTCTGTCAAGTCCAACTTCCTGTTTCCCGAGAGCAGGCATGTTGCTCTTCCGCCACTGCAGGCTGTGGAAGGCAGCACTTGGCCATCATTGCTGTAGTAGCTGTGGATAGACCCCCTCTGGTCCTCTGTGAATGTGTCCAGTGCCCTTTTCAAAGCGCCCAAGTAGTGGCCATCACCGCGTCTTGTGGGAGTGAATTCCATGGACCAGTTACATGTTCTGTGAAGCAGCGTCTCTCTTGTCTACTCTCCCTCCAGTCAACTGCCCGAATGAGAATCCCTGGCTCTGGTGTTGCGAGAGGCAGAAAAGCTGCTCTCTGGTCACTCTCTCCACACCATGCATCGGTTTAGGTCTCAGTCATGCCCCGCCCCATTGCCTTTTTTCCAAGCTAAAAAGTCCAGATGTTCTAGCCCAGTGTTTCTCAAACTGTGGGTCGGGACCCACTAGGTGGGTCATGAGCCAATTTCAGGTGGGTCCCCATTCATTTCAATATTTTATCTTTAATACAGTAGACTTGATGCTACCAGGGTACGTGACTGCATTTGGGGAACTGTTACAGACCTTTACTTTGAAAAAGCTACTGTGTATATTCTTTTAACAATGATAGTCAATGGGACTTATTCCTGGGTAAGTGTGGGTAGGATTGCAGCCTAGGGTAGTTAAAATTTTTCCTGCCTGATGACATCACTTCTGGCCATGACATCACTTCCAGTGCGTCCTGACAGATTCTCATTCCTAAAAGGTGGGTCCCAGTACTAAATGTGCGAGAACCACTGCTCTAACCAGGCCTCCCGTGGAAGGTGCTGCGACCCTCTGTGCATTTGGGTTGCCTTATTTTGTGCCTTTTCCAGCTCTACGATAAATAGAGGGGAACCCAGTGGCCTTGTAATTGCACAATCCTCTCCTCCCTGAAACAGCGTGATGTTACCAAATGGGCTGTTTTGTTTAGGGGAATTATTACACTGCCCTTATTGGAACCTTAGGATTATAGGCTGGGTAATAAGACAGTGTAATGCAGAGAAATTCCCTTTTGCTTAAAGAGGAGACTGAGAAAAAGACAACTTTTAATAAAAGATTATACTTTTATTACAAAAGCACAAAGGTAAACATAATGCACATGGAGAAATGATAAGTGTATGTTTCTTGGTCCTAGTACTTGAATCTAGTGTACCTAGCTTTCACGGTGGTTGCGTGTGAAGAGTAGTTGGTGCATCCGAGGAAATTAGAGAAAGGAAAGGTTGTAGGGAAGGATTTTAGGGGTCCCTGATCTGCCAACCCTAGCTGCTAACTAAAAATAGGGAGAGAAGGGGAGAAAAAGGGGGGGGAAGAAGGGAAAGAGTTCCAGGCACAAGATAGTTACCTGTCCTGTAAAGCAGTTGGGGGGGGGAGGAGTCCTGTGAAGAGGACCTTCTGACACAACACAGATATGTTGGTCTGTGGAGAGAGAGCCCGAGAGCATGTGGGAGAGGAAGCCCTCACTTAAAAGGGGTTCGCAGACAGTGCTGAGCTGGATGGTAGCTTGATTACTACCACATAGCAGGGTGCTTGGAGTAAAACATTGAAAGGATCAGGATGTCAGTTATCAGCAAAATTCAGTGGGGTCTATGGCTGGCTTCCTAGATGGGGGAACTTAAACAATACAATGAATCAGCAACACAAGAAGGCAGTTCAAGTTTGCATACAGTACTTAACAACAACAACAACAACAACAGTATTTATATACCGCTTTTCAACAAAAAGTTCACAAAGCGGTTTACAGAGAAAATCAAATATCTAATGGCTCCCTGTCCCAAAAGGGCTCACAATCTAAAAAGATGCAAAGGAATACCAGCAGACAGCCACTAGAACAGACAGTGCTGGGGTGAGGTGGGCCAGTTACTCTCCCCCTGCTAAATAAAAGAGGAGCACCCACTTGAAAAAGTGCCTCTACTTAAGCAGTGATTGGGTTAGGAGACACCTTTGCATACAGTTCTTAAACAGTGATTGGGTTAAAACTGTACAATGAATACAGTAATGTAGGAGATACGTAAACAATGATTTAAGTTGCCAGACTTCATCCCATAATGTGTGACCATGGGGAATGGTGGTGGTGGTTGTGTAACCATGAGCTTGTGACTTGACTTGATTGTGGCCTGTGTGCTGGGAGAAGTTTAGCCCGCGTGATATTTTAGTCCATAGTGACATAACCAGATATAGAGAGAAAATCACAACCAAAAGGCAAAAGGGGATTTTCACATAACAGTGAGTGGGAGTTGATCTGCTCTGTTGCTGTTCCAAAGCTGCGTCCCCGCCTTTCCCCTCCTGACAAGCGGTGCCCAGCTGGGGTGGCTGACTGAATATCACTGTTTCTCATCAGTAATGGGGGATGACTCTGGACTGTGATGGGGAGGAAGAGTCCCTCTTCCCTTGCAGCCATGATGACAGGCGGGTGTCTCTGGGCGGCCCTGGGGCAGGTGTGTTGTGGCACAGCCTCCCGTTGCTGCCTCCAGATACAGTGCATGCTGGGAGGGGCTGGTTACTGGATAAGGCCCAAAGGCTCGTCCATCTTGTCCAGCTTCCTGTTTCCACTGTGCCCCCAGCGACAGCCCGCAAGCAGCTGAAGGGTGCCCCCTTCTTCCACTCTTGCTTTCCTCCAAATAGCATTCAGAGGTCTGCTGGTGAACCTGCTAGTCATGATGGCTTTTTTCTTGAGCAAGGCGCGGAACAGGCTGCAGTAGAAGCCCAGCTGCACATGTGAACACAAAAGCTGCTCACTCACTTGGTTCCTCTCCCTCCCTCCCCCCAGATTCCAGTGGAGGGTTCTCTTCCAGTCGGCCGCCATTCCCACAGTGCCTGTGGCTGGGCAGGTGGGGTGCTCATTGCAGGTGGCCTGGATGCCACAGAGCAGCCACTGGGCACGGTCCTCTTCCTCAGACCAATGGAGACTGGGTTCCAGTGGTGTCCTGTTGAGACCAGTCCCCCACTCGTACCTAGGTAAGTGTGTGCAGGGTCTGGTAGGGTCTTGTCTCAAGCAACCGGTGCTTATGGTCACACTGAATGGACGAATTGGGTATGTTGGCAACCTTCAGTCTCGAAAGACTATGGTATTGCTCTCTGAATTGGAGGAATTGACACCTTGAGTAAATAGCCCAACACGTGGGCCGTGGTGGGGCATAGAGAGCTTTTGCTGCTCTTGTCAGTTTCTTGGCCTTGGTAGGATGCTGCAGTCGGCCTCTGAATTCACCAGACTGCCTTAAATTTCTCTTTAAAAAAGCAGGGGCCAAACTGATGATATGACTTGAGATGCGCACGGCACAGAATTGCAAGTAAAGAGTGAACGTATTGTAGGGAATTGAAATTTGTGTAGCATTAAATGTGCGTGGAAGAAAGCACTTCAAAGGTGACAAAAAGCATGTGATGAGTCCCAGATTCCTTTGGCAGATGTCTTCCTGACATTCTGTCCAGGCAACCTCCCCGAAAGCTTGCACATTTCTAGTAGTACAAGCCTGTGGATATCTACTCAGATGTAAGTCCAATTGAATTCAGTGGGACTGTCACACCAGCTGATGGTGCAGCCTAAAAATATTTTTCTTTGGTCCTCTTCACAATGGAATCCTTCACATCCAGCATCTCTGACAACCACAATCTGCACCAAGGTAGGTGCTGGGGAAATTGCAAGCAGTTCCCACATCAACCTGGAGAGAGGCATCGAGTGGAGTGCCTCGGGCCTTGTGCTGTTCCATGTTCCAAGGCCACGTAGAGGGCTGATTACTAGATTTGCAGACGGCACAAAGCTGGTGGTACAGATGGTGCACTAATAAGTGCTCTGGAAGCCCTTAGTAGGATGCAGAATGATCTTAACAGGCTCCTTCAGTGGGCGGTGCCAAGAAGTTGAGGTTCGGCTGAGACCTGTGAAAAGTCCTGCATGTTAGGAGCAAATGTCGGAGGCACGAGTGCAGAGTGGGGGAGCCCATGAGCGGCAGCAGCAGGTGTGAAAGAAATATTATGATCTTGACTCCGCCTCTGCCGACGCAGCCAGCAGTGCATTAGCTTGGGGGTTTTGCAGCTGCATCACACTGGTGGCTTGTGTTCAACTGGCAGTCCACTAAAACACGGAGAATTCCACTCTACACGGCTCATTTGGAATACTGCTGTGTCCAGTTTTGGCCACCACATTTTGAGAAGGGTATTTCTAAATTGGAGCGAGTTTTGAGGAACGGCAGCTGAGGTGGTGAGGGATCTGGAAACCAAGTCCTATTGAGGAAGTTAAGAGTTTGGCATGTTTAGTCTGGAGAAAGAAGACTAAGGTGAGTTGCACAAGCCACCTTCAAGAATCTGGAGGGCTGCTTTCTGTGGCTCCTGCTTGCAGGACAAGGACCAGGGAGTAGAGGGAAGTAGATTCAGGCCTCACGGGAAGTATTTCCTGGCTGCAACAGCTGTCTGGAACTGGGTCACCCGGCCCTGGGCAGCAGTGGGATGAGCTGCCTTGGAGGTTTTCAAGCAGAGACTGAACGGCTTCCTGTCAGGGGTGCTGTAATTGCTTGCAGTGAGCAGGAGCTGGAGTCTAGTATTTTGCAGAAAGAGCCACCTGCTCTCTGAGGCTCCTGCATTTCTCAAGAAGGCCCATTTGGATCTGACAAGTGCTGTTCTGCCTTTGTTAGCTTATCTGCCTGGAGTTGGTTGAAAGCCTTCTGTGGGTGGAGGGCTATCAGGCCTGTCCTATTGGCCAATTGCATAGGAGGCAGGAAGTAGTTTTAAACACGTGTGCAGATACAAGGAGCACTGCTTCGTCGGGCTGGTGGCAGCAGAGGCTCTTCAAAGGAAAACCGTCCCCCACCTTCTCTGGACGGAGGAGCAGGAGTGGGGGCAGGACCAGCCTCCAGGGGGCTGGAGTCAAGTCGGGGTCAGCTGACCAGACCTCGGAAATCCAGCCAGTGTGGGTCATGCCCTTGTCCTTCCTTCCCCTCCTCCCACCACTTCCTAGGTACTCTCACACGGCCCACGTCCATCGTGAGAAGCTGCTGCTGGTGGGCGGGGTCTGGTTCCATGCGCCTGCAGTTCCTGGAGTGGCTGTGATTGACCTGGCGACGGGGGCCACTGCTGAGTACTGCATCGACACAGTGAGTTGCTGCTCCGGATGAGTCAGTCGAGGGGGTGGACTCCCCTCTAGTCAGCCCCGCTCAGAGGCAGCATTCCTGACTGCCTTCCGCTGACACCCCCCTGTCTCCTGGGAGTGTGGCTGACCTGCAGCCACCTTGCTCCCTGGCGGATTCAGAAGGGAGGGTCTTCCTCCAGCACTGGCCTGCTGTTTCGTGGGTGTTGCCGGGAGGTCCTTTGCTGCAACCTTGCCTTGCTGTCCCCATGTTGCAGCTGGGGGTGGGGGGCCTGGAGGGAGGATTTGGGCCCCCTTGCCAGCCTGGCTCCCTGTGCCAAGTCACCCTCTCTCTCCTTCTCTGCCAGGCACTTCTGGAATGGCCTCTGATGTTGCACAACCACAGCAGCATCTTCCTGGCTGAGGAGGAGGAAGTGCTTCTCATCGGTGGCGGCGGCAACTGCTTCTCCTTTGGGAGCCACTTCAACTGGCACCCAGTCCGCCTGGCCCTTGGGGCCTTGGTGAGAGGGTGCTGAAGTCCTTTGCTAGGGTCGGAGAGGGCGTGGCTGACGTGCTGGTCTCTTTCCTGAACCGAGGGGGCTCTGCTGAGGCTATTAGAATCTTCTCCAGGGCTGACTCTCCCTGGGAGAGGGTTTGGACCCTGGACTGTTCTCCAAAAGCAGAACCATGTGAGCTTCGGAGGAAAGTCTGAGGCAGGGGTGTCCAAAGTTTTTGGCAGGAGGGCCACATCAACTCTCTGATGCTATCGGGGGCTGGGGAAATAAAGAATTAATTTACATTTAAAATTTGAATAAATTTACATAAGTTTACATAAATGAATATATTAAAGATGGACTTATAGGAATGAATGAAGGTCTTGCAATAGACTGGCCTTTCCTTTGCTGCTGCTACTGCATCACCGATGTGAAACAGCAAGCAGTGGTGGGAGCCCTCATCCCACAGCTCACGCGAGAGGTCATACAGTTGCCCTCACGCTGAGAGCAGTTGCGTCGGGCCACTGTGGGCTCCAGCAAATCTCCGGAGGGCCAGAGGCTCGTTGGAGACTGGGTCTCCCTGAGGGCCGCATTGAGAGGCCTCGAGGGCCGCAAGTGGCCCCAGGGCCGGGGTTTGGGCAGCCCTGGTCTAAGGCAATGCAGAGCTGCTTGTTTCAATCCAGCAGCTCCTATGAGTGGACAGCCCCCTCCTCTCAGGGATAGAGGCGAGTTGGTTGGTGAGCTGCAAAAGTGCCTTTGGCTACTGCTGTCATGATGCTGGGCTGAGGGCCAAGTAGGCTTTCTGCTTGGGAATGTCATCATCTTCTGGATGAAAACTCTGCAAGTGTTGTCTGAGCAGTCGTGGATAGATAAAGGGACTTTGACCCTTGTGGTCTCCAGCAGCATACTGTGGGTGGATGGGTGCAATCCTAACCCCTTATGTCAGTACTTTCCAGCACTGACATAAGGGCAATGCAACTCTGAAGTAAGGGAACAAACATTCCCTTACTTTGAGGAGGCCTCCATGAGTGACACCCAACTGCAGGATGCAGCACGCGTCCCATTGGCACTGCTAGGCCAGTGCTGGAAAGCACTGACATAAGAGGTTAGGATTGCACCCTGTTTGTGTTAAGTTTGTAAGGAGGATTAAGGCTGGAGTGGGAGCTAAGCTGCCAATTTTTAAAGAGACGCTGGAACATACTCAAAGCGAAGACGTCCATAACACAGCACTTCCCAAGCTCAGCTACCCAGCAACTCCCCTCTCCAACAGTGGGACCCAGAACTGAACGGCAATGATACATTTCATGTCATGTGATGATGGCAACAGCTGATCCCTTCTGGGTAGCAAGGTTTATAAGGAACCTACAAAGAGCAGAAAGAGGGTTACTGCCCTCCCTCAAGCTCCTGTCCAAGGAAAACCGATAAGGCCAAGCAGTTGCATTTATGCAAGGTAAAGACATAAAATCTTTGCAGACGCGTGTGGCCTCTGGGAACCAAGTGCCTCTGGGAACTAAGTGCCAGGTAAGGCACAAGAGTTTAGCATCTGGGTGAGGAGAAGGCAAGGAGACCTCTGAGTTTTGGAGAAGGAGAGGAGGAGGAGCAGGAGGAGGAGGTAAGTGTACTCATTCTAACGCTTTGTCTTTCTAACTCCCTGTCTTCTAACCTTAATCTTACCTTTAAAGCAACCTTAAATCAAAATTGAAAGTTAGCACCTAAGGGAGGTACATAGGGCTACTCGTGAGCAGGAGCAGAGTCCTACTCGTGAGCAGGAGCAGAGTCCTACTCGTGAGTAAGAGCAGAGTCCTACTCGTGAGTAAGAGCCCAAGGGTCAGGCATTTAAATCAAAGTTGAAAGTTAGCTGCACCTAAGGTAGCACTTAATCGAAGGAAGGGAGGAGGATAAAGTGGAAAGCAGGTTTTTCTACTTGTTTAAATTAAACCTATACTTAACCCAGGTTAAACCTAATCTAAGTTAGAACATAACCTAAACAGGTCAGTAAATTGGGACACAGGATCTAGAGAGCAATAAATAATTAAACCCAAATAAAAACTAGCTTGAGGTTACAAAAACAGTCCAGCCTAAGAGAACAGAACTAGGAGGGAAAGGACCTAGGAAGGGCCAATTCCCAACCCATTAAGAGCCCCATTAGGCTAATCCAAGCAGTCCATTCAGGAGCCTGCAGAGTAGGTCACGCCCATCAGCAGCCATTTGCCTTCCTGAGCTTTTGTAAGCTCACCTGGGAAGGCCAGCCCCCTTTCAATCAGGAAGGAAGGAAGAAGGGGGGAGGAGCCAGCCAGGAGTATAAAGCTAGGCGGGCCATCGCGTGAGGCTCTCTGCAGACGCGTGTGGCCTCTGGGAACCCAGTGCCTCGGGAACTAAGTGCCAGGTAAGGCACAAGAGTTTAGCATCTGGGCGAGTTCAGCAGCAGGGCGAGGAGGCCAGGGCCCCATACACTGCCCTTCCTCTTCCCTTGAGAAGAGGGCTGCTATCCAGTGTACGGTTTTTAAAAGGACCCATAAATAAAACAACAACAACAACAACAAAAAAGCTATGCAGTCAGACAGCCAGCCGCAGGGTGGGGGCTAGCCAGTGTTCTGCATCGAGTGCCACATGTATGATTATATGCCTCTGGGGCATAAGTCATGGGTGTGTCCTCGGTGCAAGGAGCTCCAGGCTCTCAGGGAACGCGTCCGCTCCCTTGAAGCCTTGGTGGCCGACCTGGAGAAGCGCAGGCAGCCAGAGGAGGACCGTGGGGAGACTTCCAGGGACGATCAGGCTTCGTCCCAACCTCAGGCGTGCAGCTCCTCGGCTGCCCGGGTGGGAAGTCTTGGGACTGGAGGACGTCATCCTGGAGAGGAGGGAAACAATCCCCTAGGGGGGATCCCTTCTCCAGGGGATGGGCCCGTATCCGAGCGCACTCGGGATACTCCTCGGCGGGAGGGGGGTCGGGGGCTTCTTGTAGTGGGGGATTCGATTATTAGAAACATAGAGAGGGGGGTTTGCGACGGATGTGAGGACCGCATGGTGACTTGCCTGCCTGGTGCGAAGGTTGCAGACATCACTTCTTGTCTAGACAGGCTAGTAGACAGTGCTGGGGGAGAGGTAGCGGCTGTGGTGCATGTCGGCACCAACGACGTGGGCAAGTGTAGCTGGGAGGTCCTGGAGGCCAAATTTAGGCTTTTAGGCAGGAAGCTGAAAGCCAGGACCTCAAAGGTAGCGTTCTCTGAAGTGCTACCTGTTCCACGCGCAGGGCCAGCTAGGCAGGCGGAGATCAGGGGTCTCAATGCGTGGATGAGACGGTGGTGTAGGGAGGAGGGGTTTAGATTCGTTAGACACTGGGGAACGTTTTGGGACAAGCGGGGCCTGTACAAGAGGGACGGGCTCCATTTGAACCAGAATGGAACCAGACTGTTGGTGCATAACATTAAAAAGGTGGCAGAGCAGCTTTTAAACTGATCCCTGGGGGAAGGCCGACAGGAGCCGAGGGGCATCCGGTTCGGGACTCCTCATCCCTATGGGATGAGGATGGGGAGGTTAGAGAACAACAAGACAAAGGCAGGGTAGGAGAAGAAATTGGGAAAGGTAGGGTGATGGGATGTGATAGACGGTTTGGCACAATGAGAGGATGCGGGGACAAAGGAGCAAATAAGCAGCCCATCCTGGGGCATTCCGTGTATAAATGCTTTTATGCAAATGCCCGAAGTCTACGAGCAAAGGTGGGAGAACTGGAATGTCTGGTGACAAGGGAAAATATTGACATAGTGGGCATAACGGAAACCTGGTGGAATGCGGAGAATCAGTGGGATACCGCAATCCCGGGCTATAAACTCTACAGGAGGGACAGGCAGGGGCGTGTTGGAGGTGGGGTGGCCCTTTATGTTAAGGAAGGGATAGAATCCAGCAAAGTAGAGATTGAAGGTGGGTCCGACTCCACCGTAGAATCTCTGTGGGTTAAATTACCAGGCTTGTGCAGCAATGTAATACTGGGGGCGTGCTATCGTCCTCCAGACCAGAAATCTGATGGGGACCTTGAAATGAGGAAACAGATCAGGGAGGTGACAAGGAAGGACAGGGTTGTAATCATGGGGGACTTCAATTATCCTCATATTGACTGGGTCAATTTGTGTTCTGGTCACGATAAGGAAACCGGATTTCTTGATGTGCTAAATGACTGTGGCTTAGATCAGCTAGTCAAGGAGCCCACCAGAGGACAGGTGACTCTGGATTTAATTTTGTGCGGTACGCAGGACCTGGTTAGAGATGTAAATGTTACTGAGCCATTGGGGAACAGTGATCATGCTGCGATCCGTTTTGATGTGCACGTTGGGGGAAGAATACCAGGCAAATCTCTAACAAAAACCCTTGACTTCCGATGGGTGGACTTCCCTCAAATGAGGAGGCTGGTTAGAAGGAGGTTGAAAGGGAGGGTAAAAAGAGTCCAGTCTCTCCAGAGTGCATGGAGGCTGCTTAAAACAACAGTAATAGAGGCCCAGCAGAGGTGTATACTGCAAAGAAAGAAGGGTTCCACTAAATCCAGGAGAGTGCCCGCATGGCTAACCAGCCAAGTTAGAGAGGCTGTGAAGGGCAAGGAAGCTTCCTTCCGTAAATGGAAGTCTTGCCCTAATGAAGAGAATAAAAAGGAACATAAACTGTGGCAAAAGAAATGTAAGAAGGTGATAGGGGAGGCCAAGCGAGACTATGAGGAACGCATGGCCAGCAACATTAAGGGGAATAATAAAAGCTTCTTCAAATATGTTAGAAGCAGGAAACTCGCCAGAGAAGCGGTTGGCCCTCTGGATGGTGAGGGAGGGAAAGGGGAGATAAAAGGAGACTTAGAGATGGCAGAGAAATTAAATGAGTTCTTTGCATCTGTCTTCACGGCAGAAGACCTCGGGCAGATACCGCTGCCCGAACGGCCCCTCCTAACCGAGGAGTTAAGTCAGATAGAGGTTAAAAGAGAAGATGTTTCAGACCTCATTGATAAATTAAAGATCAATAAGTCACCGGGCCCTGATGGCATACACCCAAGGGTTATTAAGGAATTGAAGAATGAAGTTGCAGATCTCTTGACTAAGGTATGCAACTTGTCCCTCAAAACAGCCACGGTACCAGAAGATTGGAGGATAGCAAATGTCACGCCTATTTTTAAAAAGGGAAAGAGGGGGGACCCGGGAAACTATAGGCCGGTCAGCCTAACATCCATACCGGGTAAGATGGTGGAATGCCTCATCAAAGATAGGATCTCAAAACACATAGACGAACAGGCCTTGCTGAGGGAGAGTCAGCATGGCTTCTGTAAGGGTAAGTCTTGCCTCACAAACCTTATAGAATTCTTTGAAAAGGTCAACAGGCATGTGGATGTGGGAGAACCCGTGGACATTATATATCTGGACTTTCAGAAGGCATTTGACACGGTCCCTCACCAAAGGCTACTGAAAAAACTCCACAGTCAGGGAATTAGAGGACAGGTCCTCTCGTGGATTGAGAACTGGTTGGAGGCCAGGAAGCAGAGAGTGGGTGTCAATGGGCAATTTTCACAATGGAGAGAGGTGAAAAGCGGTGTGCCCCAAGGATCTGTCCTGGGACCGGTGCTTTTCAACCTCTTCATAAATGACCTGGAGACAGGGTTGAGCAGTGAAGTGGCTAAGTTTGCAGACGACACCAAACTTTTCCGAGTGGTAAAGACCAGAAGTGATTGTGAGGAGCTCCAGAAGGATCTCTCCAGACTGGCAGAATGGGCAGCAAAATGGCAGATGCGCTTCAATGTCAGTAAGTGTAAAGTCATGCACTTTGGGGCAAAAAATCAAAACTTTAGATATAGGCTGATGGGTTCTGAGCTGTCTGTGACAGATCAGGAGAGAGATCTTGGGGTGGTGGTGGACAGGTCAATGAAAGTGTCGACCCAATGTGCGGCGGCAGTGAAGAAGGCCAATTCTATGCTTGGGATCATTAGGAAGGGTATTGAGAACAAAACGGCTAATATTATAATGCCGTTGTACAAATCGATGGTAAGGCCACACCTGGAGTATTGTGTCCAGTTCTGGTCGCCGCATCTCAAAAAAGACATAGTGGAAATGGAAAAGGTGCAAAAGAGAGCGACTAAGCTGATTACGGGGCTGGGGCACCTTCCTTATGAGGAAAGGCTACGGCGTTTGGGCCTCTTCAGCCTAGAAAAGAGACGCTTGAGGGGGGACATGATTGAGACATACAAAATTATGCAGGGGATGGACAGAGTGGATAGGGAGATGCTCTTTACACTCTCACATAATACCAGAACCAGGGGACATCCACTCAAATTGAGTGTTGGGCGGGTTAGGACAGACAAAAGAAAATATTTCTTTACTCAGCGCGTGGTCAGTCTGTGGAACTCCTTGCCACAGGATGTGGTGCTGGCGTCTAGCCTAGACGCCTTTAAAAGGGGATTGGACGAGTTTCTGGAGGAAAAATCCATTATGGGGTACAAGCCATGATGTGTATGCGCAACCTCCTGATTATAGGAATGGGTTAAGTCAGAATGCCAGATGTAGGGGAGAGCACCAGGACGAGGTCTCTTGTTATCTGGTGTGCTCCCTGGGGCATTTGGTGGGCCGCTGTGAGATACAGGAAGCTGGACTAGATGGGCCTATGGCCTGATCCAGTGGGGCTGTTCTTATGTTCTTATGTTATGTAAAATGCTGGTGTGAGGAAAAGCATGAAGACACCTTCATCTCACTGTTGGTGCACAAATGCCAGCCTGTGTTCTCTGGGCCATGACAGTCACAGGAACTCCACTGGTGCAGTACCCCTGCACTTGCTCTGGCACAACACACAGTTGAGAATGCTGCAACAGAAAGAAGCCAAGTCCATCCAGTGGCAGCCACAGGTCCCAGAAGAATGTGCTGATCTGGTGTTGGCAGAGAGGGATGGTCTGCCCCCTTGCCATTCCAGCTAATAGAAACTGCATCCAGATCCCAGTTCCTAAAGTAAGGAGCTTCTTTCTCAACTGCAATTTCAGTAAAGGAAGCAGTAATCTGACCACCAGGGACTTCAGCTTAATCATAGAGTTGGAAGGAACCTAAAAGGCTAGTCCAACCCCCTGCCTGTAGCAGAAAATCCTATAACATCTCCACAAGGTGGTGTGAATAACAGGAAGAATCAGGCCCTCCTTACCCACTTAACTCTTCCTGGATGTTTTGCCACTTTTGGCCCTGCTTACTAGCATTAAGCAACCCAGGGGATGTTGTCTGATTAAAGTTCAAGCCAATCTTGATAGTTCTACCACTACCCAGTGTTAGCTAGTCCAGCACCCCCCCCCCCAGTCCAGGGAAGCTTGAACCCTCTGGGCTTTGCTCTAGCCCTTGCAGGTACTGAGACTCTCCTACTTTGGGGCTCAGCCCTCAAGACTTTGGCAGTTGGCAACCTTCAGTCTCGGAAGACTATGGTATCACTCTCTGAATGGTGCTTCTGGAAAAGCGTCAAGTGTGGCTAAAAAGGTCTACTTGGGAGTGAAAATTCCACACTGGGAGCAAATGTAGTCTGTCTGGTCTGTCTCCTTGGCTGTGGGCCTTCCTTCTTTGCCTCAGCCTGTTGGCCAAGTGTCTCTTCAAACTGGGAAAGGCCATGCTGCACAGCCTGCCTCCAAGCGGGATGCTCAGAAGCCAAGATTTCCCATCTGTTGAAGTCCATTCCTAAGGCCTTAGGATCCCTCTTGCAGATATCCTAGTAACGCAGCTGCGGTCTACCTGTAGGGTGCTTTTCCTGCACGAGTTCTCCATAGAGGAGATCCTTTGGGATCCGTCCATCGCAAAGGATCTCCTCTGGAGAACTCGTGCAGGGAAAGCACCCTACAGGTAGACTGCAGCTGTGTTACAAGGATATCTGCAAGAGGGATCTGAAGGAATGGACCTCAACAGATGGGAAACCTTGAACATAAGAACAGCCCCACTGGATCAGGCCATAGGCCCATCTAGTCCAGCTTCCTGTATCTCACAACAGCCCACCAAATGCCCCAGGGAGCACACCAGATAACAAGAGACCTGCATCCTGGTGCCCCCCCCCCCTACATCTGACATAACCCATTTCTAAAATCAGGAGGTTGCACATACACATCATGGCTTGTAACCCGTAATGGATTTTTCCTCCAGAAACTTTTCCAATCCCCTTTTAAAGGTATCCAGGCCAGAGGCTGTCACCACATCCTGTGGCAAGGAGTTCCACAGACCAACCACGCGGGCAGGAGGTCTGGTCTAGAGGGCAGCGCCTCCGTTAGCTTGAAGATAACATCAGAAGGT
Organism: Tiliqua scincoides; assembly: GCF_035046505.1. Lineage (NCBI taxonomy): Eukaryota > Metazoa > Chordata > Lepidosauria > Squamata > Scincidae > Tiliqua > Tiliqua scincoides. The sequence goes on from NC_089823.1 coordinate 468,932, forward strand.
CGTCAGTTCGAGGACACCGGCAGCTCCCTGAACGGCTGAGAATGGCAAGACCTTGAAGCCCAGCTGAGTGATTCCACCTGCTCTTGGTGTGAGCAAGAAGCATCCTGGCTGCCCTCCATGTGAGGGATGGAGCTGCTTGTCCGCCTGCCTGGGAGAACTGGAGGCCAGAAGTGAGACCAAACCAGGAAGATCCATTCTGAAATGTCGGTTCTTGAAAGAGAGAACCTCCATGATTGTCAAAATCCCCTTGAGGGATTTAGAAACGCCTGCCTGTGTAAACCACCTTGAATACAGTCAGAGGAGTAATCCGATGAGCAGAAAGGCAGTATATAAATTCCTAGTTGTTGTTGTTGTTGTTGTTTTATTAAAGAAATATTTTCTTTTGTCCTAACTCTCCCAACACTCAATTTTAGTGGATGTCCCCTGGTTCTGGTGTTATGTGAGAGTGTAAAGAGCATCTCTCTATCCACTCTGTCCATCCCCTGCATAATTTTGTATGTCTCAATCATGTCCCCCCTCAGGTGCCTCTTTTCTACACTGAAGAGGCCCAAATGCCGTAGCCTTTCTTCATAAGGAAGGTGCCCCAGCCCAGCAATTATCTTAGTCGCTCTCTTTTGCACCTTTTCCATTTCCACTATGTCCTTTTTGAGATGTGGTGACCAGAACTGGATGCAATACTCCAGGTGTGGCCTTATCATTGATTTGTACAACGGCATTACAATATTAGCTGTCTTATTCGCAAAGCCTTTCCTAATGATCCCAAGCATAGAATTGGCCTTCTTCACTGCCGCTGCACATTGGGTCGACACTTTCATCGACCTGTCCACCACCACCCCAAGATCTCTCCTGAACTGTCACAGACAGCTCAGAACCCATTAGCTTATATGTGAAGTTTTGATTTTTTGCCCCCATGTGCATGACTTTATACTAACTGACATTGAAACGCATCTGCCATTTTGCTGCCCATTCTGCCAGTCTGGAGAGATCCTTCTGGAGCTCCTCCTCACTTCTGGTCTTCACCACTTGGAAAAGTTTGGTGTCATCTGCAAACTTGGCCACCTCACTGCTCAAGCCTGTCTCCAAGTCATTTATGAACAGGTTGAAGAGCACTGGTTCCCAGGACAGATCCTTGACTTCTGAGCATCCAGCTTGGAGGCAGGCTGTGTAGCATGCCTGACTTTAGACTGCAGCAAATATTACTTAGTAGCTTGACCAAGTAGCTAGGCTGGATTCTGAACCCCAGTACACAATAGCACAGGCTTGTAAAAGATATTTTTAATTTTTTGAAGAGATTAAGGTTCTAAGAATAAGGTTATAAAACTAAAGTGGAAATAGAAAAGATGCAGAAGAGAGCGACCAAAATGAGTACTGGGCTGGTGCACCTCCCTTTCAAGGAAAGGCTACAGCATTTGGGGCTCCAGCCTAGAAAAGAGGCACCTGAGGGGGACATGACCAAGACATACAAAATTATGCCAGTGATGAATAGAGTAGATGGAAAGACACTTCCCCCCCCCTTCCACAACACCAGAACCAGGGGCCATCCACTCAAATTGAGTATTGGGAGAGTGAGGAAGTGGTGATGGCATCTTGCCTGTATGCCTTTAAGAGGGGATTGGACAAATTTCTGGAGGAAAAGCCATCACAGATTACAAGTCATGATAGGTATGTGCAAGCTCCTGAGTTTAGAAGTAAACTACCTCAGAATGCCAGATGCAGGGGAGGACACCAGGATGCAGGTTGTGTCGTCTTGTGTGCTGCTTGAAGCACTTGGTGGGCCACTGTGAGATACAGGAAGTTGGACTAGATGGGCCTTTGGCCTGATCCAGCGGGGCTCTTCTTATGTTCTTAAGGTTACACAGACTAAAGGTGGGATGCAGCAATTACAAGAGGCACAAAGTATCTAGGAAATGTGTCAGTTTAAAACAGGTGGGCAAACATTTTGGCAGGAGGGCCACATTTCTTTGACACTGTGTCGAGCTGGGAAAAAATTTAGTTTACATTTCAAATTTGTATAAATTTACATAAATGAATACATTAGAGATGGAATGTATACAAATGGATGAATTTTACTGTGCTTACTTATAATACACAAGAACTATAATACAGGCATGTAGAATGACATGAGAACTATGAACTGTTTGCCACACACCTCTTGCACAGTAAAAACATACAGACCAAGCCAGACACACACATGGCGACATAAGTTGGTCAGAGGCAATGGTGAGGGGAGTTAAAATAATGCCTAGGGAAAAGCAGAAAGCATATGGAGACTATAAAAGACCTATAAAGACAAGGTCTTTCTAAAGACCTTGCTCTAACTCTTCCTGCAGCTTGCGTCCAGTGGTCATGACTGCAGTCGCGGGCCAGTGTGGGCTCCAACAGTCTCCAGCAGACCGGAGACTGGGGGCTTCCTGCGGGTCGGATTGGGGGAAACTTGAGGGCTGCAAATGGCTCTTAGGCTGGGGTTTGCCCACCCCTAGTTTAAAATAATAAAACTAGCTTCTTATACTTAACTATCTCTCACCTGGGTCAGTCGATCACTAAAGAACAAATTGGCTCCCAGGCTACTTGTGAGACCAGGTGCCCAAGCTGGACACAAGTAGCAAGCAGGGTTGCACCAAGACTCCCTGTCTGAGGGAACACACACCACAACCCTTGGGGTCTTATTTTATGCCCTTATGACTGGTTCTCAAACTGGCCCATGGCTCCCCTGATCCTTGTGGCCATTGGCTATGGCTTCCCATTACAACACCTCACCTTAGTTACCCCCAAAATGGGAATGAAGGTGTTATACACTAGAAACAAAAAAACAGCTGCCAGCACTCTGAGGCTGCAATCCTAACCACGCTTACCTGACAGTAAGGCCCATTGAACCAAATAGGACTTACTTCTGAGTAGACCTGCTTAGGATTGTGCTCCAAGTTTGTTAGCAGCACACCTGGAGGGTTTTGGAAAGGGGGGGAGTGATGAATTTGCTGGGGGAGGGAAAGAATTTGTTTTGTGTGACCCAGAGGCTGTTTGGTTGTAATCCTAACCTCACTTTCCTGGGAGCAAGTCCCATTGAACACAATAAAACTTACTTCTGAGTAGACCTAGCTAGAATTGTGCCTTTTCTCTTACAATAACAGCCAACATGGGAAGTACCCCCCCCCCCCAATGAGGCAGGAGGAAAAAGGGGGATGGTTAAAAAGGAGTGGGTATTTTTATTTTTTAATCAATTTTTGGAGACAAAACCATCATGAGTGGCTTTTTTTTCTTTTTTGAAGGGGAAGGAAAGAGAGAATGGTAAGGATCCTTGGTTAAGCTGACACAGACCCCAAGCCTATGTAGGCCTACTCAGAAGTAAGTCCCATTTAAGTCAATGGGGCTTACTCCCAGGAAAGTGTGGAAAGGATTGCAGCCACACGGCAAGATTACAACTCACCCCAAAGTAGATGGGGGCTGCTCACACACATACACCCCAGGAGATGCAGATACCACCCCTATTCCCCCCAGGCAAGATGGAGGAATGCAGGCTGGGGCATTTGCCCCACCCACACTAAGAGCAGGCTGGGCTCCCTCCTTCCCAGTGGAGGAAAGCGCTGTGCTGCCTGTACTTACTCTTCCCTGGCAGTTTGAAGCCTGCAAAGAGCAAGCCAATGAGATACAGCACCTCTGCCTCTGCCCAGCCAGCCTTCTCTTCCACCATGTTTCACACACCTTAGGGTTAGGGTTAGGAATAAATGATTTTTATTGTAATAAAACACCGTTCTACAACAGCAAGAACAAAAGGCAAAAAACAACAAACAAGGAATAAGCAAAGACCACAACATGGAAACTAAACAGATAAAGCATAAAACAAAACTGTTTACAAACTATTTACAAAGCCATTTACAAAACCATTTACAAAACAATCCATAAACTATGTACAAGGTTGTACAAACAAGGAACTCTTGAACAGAATCCGTTTATACACATTGTCACTGTAAACTATAAACTGTAATCTGTAAACTTTGAGAGATTAAAGGTATATAAATAGCACAAATGCATCCTTGTGTCCTGTTACTTCACAGGTAAGTACATTGGTTATTGCCTCTTTAATTTCAGGTGATAGGTGGGGTGACCTCACTGAGCCAAGCCCACCGCTTCCTCCACTGTTCTCTCGTCATTCTTGACTCCCTCCGTTCAAAACTTGCCACGCCCCACACACGTGAAACCACAAATCGGCCCCTGGCTTCTACATCCGTAAAGGATCGACTCTGCAGCTCTTTCCGTCGTTGAATTGTAATTGCTAACAGAACATACAAATTAATTAAATGAATGACTGACCACAGCCCACTGAACATGTCCAGTATGACCATCCAGTGCAGTCCTCGGCCCTCTCCATGTCCCTTGTTCAGGTTCCTGCCTCAAAACCACTGTTTCCCAGCATTGTTCTGGGTGGCCCATCCTTGTTCCCAGAGGTGTAGCCCTATGGAGTGGCACGCCCTTGCCACCGAGGGGCGGCGGCAGCAGGTTGCTCGCCTGCTGCATGGTCCTCCTGGTAGAAAGGATGGGGGCCTGACCCCCCTGAAGGAGTCCCCCAAGTTCACCATGTGCCTCCTCGGCACCGTGCTGGTCTGGCACCCATGCACCAGTTTATCGGCCACCTTATAAAGGTATACAAATTGTAAATAAAAGTATACAAATACTTCAAGACAGTCTCATGTCCTGTGTCATGTCCTGTTACTTCACAGGAAAATTACTTAAGTCATCTTAAGTAATGGGTGGGGTAACGGCACCGAGCCAAGCCCACCTCCGTCTCCATTGTTCCCATGTCACCCTTTGTTCCTTTTGTTCAAAGCATGCTACACCCTTCACCCGGGAAACAACAAAATGGGCCCAGGCCTCACTGTCTGTAAAGGAGCGGTTCTGGAGTTCTTTCCGTCGCTGAATCATCAATGTGAGGAGAACAAACTGATTGATCAGTCGGACTACTGCCCATGGAACCATTGCCCACCGTACATGTCCTGTATAGCCCTCCACTACAATTCTTGGCCCCCTCCATGTCCCCTGCCTGGATTCCTGCCCCAATAGCACAGTTTCCCATTGTTGTTGCGCAAGATAAGGCCAACGGAGCGCACCCGCGACTGCCTTCTATAGCTGTTTAGCCAGGGCACACTCCGCTACAAAATGCTGCACAGTTTCCATCACCGTTCCCTGGGCGATGTACACTGGCCTCCTACACGTCCGACCAGCAGGCGTCAGCCAGGGCGTAGCCGCCCCCACCATCAGAACCTGGTGAAAGGCCCGCCAACGTATTTCCCACAGATTAAAGGGAATCAAACGGTCCGCAAAATTCCCGACAGCTGCTCCTGGCTGTAACAGATATTCCGAGATACACACCCGCCTAAGACGTCACTGTACCAATGCCCGTTCCTGGAAACCCCAAAGTACAGTATTGTAAATGGCACGCTTCATGAAGCTCCACATCCCGAGTCTTACACTGTTTGGCCTCCACTCCATACTCCCACACTCGACCCGCCACCTCCACCTAAAAGTCCAGGAGCCCGTTCTTCAGGGCTGGCATGAGATGAAAGCCCACATCCTTTCTTTGCCACCAACAACGGCCCCAAGGTACACAGCACAGGAACTCCTCTAAACGCGCCCATATTACTTGTCCAACCATTTCACCACTGCTTCTGCTTCTGATGTTCCCGAGTCCACCATCACTCACAGAAGTCCCCTGTCCTCCTCCTCTTACACACCGTTCCTGCTCTTCCACCCGCCGCATCACCCCTCCACAGTTGGTTGCCAGAAAGATGGCCAGAAATAGTGGGCCTAAGGCCCATGCTCCCAGACCACCCTCCACCACCCTTTGGTAGGCTACTGCTTGCGCTAGGGGGAAAAAGTTGGATCCCCACACAAACCGGAAGCACAATCCCGCTACCCGATCAAGCAGGTGCTTCGGTGGAGGGTAAACTGCCACTAGGCTGGTAACCCTGGGTACACAATATGTAGAAACATACTGTACCCTCTGGTACACATTCAAGTTCCAGTTACGCCACAGCTGACATTTCTCGATGACTTTCGCCTCCCAGTCTGCCCAATTCTGCTCCCATCCGCACTCCTGAAGACTAAATTGAACACCCAGAACAGGGACATGCCGCACTACACTCGTTGTCTCCGAAGACGAATCCAGCTGTGTTCCACAAGGAGGCCATCGCGCAGACCTGAATCTCATCTGTGCAAGGTCTAAGGAGGAATGCTTGTGACTTACTCGCATTTATCAGTGCCCCAGACACCTCTGCATATACAGCCAACTGCTCCCATATCGCTTCCCACTCTGCTTGTGACTTGACCAGTATTGTCACATCATCTGCGTGAGTGACAACTTTCACAGTCGCGAACAGCTCCCGGATCGACAAAGGGATGCCCTGCACCCGCATGTCTCTCTGGATATGTTCTATTAGGGGGTCTAGTGCGATGACATAAAGCAGGGCACTGAGCGGGCATCCCTGCCAAATGCCTGACAACAAACGAACCTCACTCCCCGACCACCCTTCCACCCAGGGGGTCACATATGCTTGTTCGTACAGGAGTCGCAGGAAGTCTACAAAGGCCTTGGGCACCCCTTTTGGGCACCCAACACCCACTCCAGGAAGGTTCTGTCCATGCGATCGAAGCCTTTCGCCTGATCTAATTGAATAAGCGCCCTGCCCGACCTTCCCAGACGAACCTCCTCGAAGACTTCTCGTATAAGAAGTAGCGAGTGGACCATGTGCCTCCTTGGCACCGCGCTAGTCTGACATCCATGCACCAATTTACCAGCCACCTTTGCCAGACGGGAGTTCAGGATCCTAGCCAAGATCCGATAGTCTGCATTCGTGACAGCGATGGGTCTCCAATTAGTCACCAGAGTCGGATCCCCCGTTTTGAAAATAAACGTCAAAACAGCTCCATAGAAATCCCGACTCATGAGTTCCTCCCTGGCGCAGAGCGATCCCTGCCCCTCCGGATAGCTTCCCGAACTTCCACCTCCAATACTGGTCTAGTCAAGGTGTCCCTCTCCTCCCCCATCAACCGATCCGCCTCCTCTGGAAGTACACCTTGCATGTATCTCCCCATCTTGCCCGAGTTCAGGCCCTGCCCTCCAGAGGCCATGGTAATGCCTTGATAAGACAGCCAAGACCCCCTCCTTCATGGAGTGTAGCGTTAGGGTTAGGGTTTAGGGTTAGGGTTAGGGTTTAGAGTTAGGGTTAGGGTTAGGGTTTAGGGTTAGGCAGTTTAGGCAGTTTATTTAGAAACCCTTCCACAAATGGCCTTAGGGTTAGGCAGTTTAGGCAATTTATTGAAAAACCCTTCTACATTCCAAGTTACAGACACGGCATGGCCGAAAATAAAACACTTCAGATACAGAAACTGAAATGCAGAAACTTAAGTACTGAAGCCACAAAACCCATCCTCCTCCACAGAACATACACAGGCCCCCCACATATCAAAAACTTTAACTTTAACACTTTAACACTTTACACTGTAAATTTTTTACTTTACACTTTATACTTTAGAAAAAAATTCAAAACTTGAAACTTAAAGCTTAAAACTTTAAACTGAACTGAACTGTACCCAGTCCTTTTTGCCCTCCCCCCTACAAAAACTCTTCAGAACCCCTTCTGCACTTCTTCGTCTCTTGCCTCCGGTGTTGCTTTCATCACATCAATGTCCAGTCTCTGCTGTTGCTGTTACTGCTGCTGCTGGGCACTTGACACAGTTCGCAGCCCAGCAACCAAGTCTCTCAAGTGATGGGGTTTGGGAAGCGACTCAGCCACTGCCAGTGCCGCCGCCACCGCTCTACGTCCCTCCGATTGTCCTTCTCCCACAGCGCACAGTTCCGGAGCCGCTGCAGGACAAAGTCCCCCCACGGGGCTGTGGGCGCTCGCCAGCGGGCATCGCGTGCCTCCCGCTCCCTGTGCAGCCCTTGGGCAAGCAGCACATATAAGTTCGTGAGTCGCACCACGGCATGGGCATGCCTGCCGGGATGCTGCGTGCTGGTTCCGCCAGCCCCGCCGTCATTGCTGCCATCGTCCTGGTCGCTGTCTCCACCGCCGTCTCCACCACCGTCTCCACCGTCTCCGCTGCTGCCTCCATTGCTGCCTCTGCCACATTGCTCTGCTGCTGTTGTTTCGGCTCCAGCCCCGAGACGATGGTCTCCCAGTGCTGCTCCTGCAGGGCCGGCCACCGGAGGACGGCCGCCACCGTCCGCCAGAGCCGCCGCGCCGTCGGGCAGCTGGCGACGTAGTGCTCCACAGTCTCTCGCTCCGCCCGGCAGCTGGGACAGGTCTGCCACTCCCCAGGGAGCCAGGGCTGCGTGCCGCCCACTAGGAGGACCTGGTGGTAGGCCTGCCAGCGGAGCTCCCGGAGGCTGAAGGGAATCTCGGCGTCGCGCCCACCGCCGAACGCCTGCTTCTCCGCCTCCCGGTCGAGGCGGTAGTGTGAGATGACACTGCCCCTCAGCAGCCACTGGCGCCATGCCCGCTGGAGCTCCTCGCCGATGGCCGCATCGTAGAGCCGCTGCCGGAGCTCCCGCTCCCGCCTTTGCTGTGGGACCTCATGTTGCTGCTGCTGCCGCTGCTGCTCTCCCTCTCCGCTCCTTCGGCACTCCGCCGATGGGATCCGGCACGCGTGGATGACTTTTGTGGCCTCGATCATGTCTTCCGGCAGAGCGGAGAGGAGGGCGGCAGTGCGACGGCTCGGCGGTGGCTGCTGTTGCTGCCCCTCTGTCTCCCCCTTTGCCGCCCCCCACCATCGGCGTCCCCAGGCGGTCTTGTTCCACACAGCCCCAAAATCCCGCCACATGGCCTGCTGTCGTCTGGTCATTGTCGTTGGTGTTGGGTCCGCTTTGGCCCACCACCACCTCCCGAAGTTGGCTGTCACATAGGTGGCCGTCAGCCATGGGAGCAGCGCCCTCAGTGCCAGGCCGCCCTCTGTCATTGGCCGGTAGAGTTCGGCGCGGGCCAGCGGGAAGAAGGGCGTTCCCAGGACGAAGTGCAGCATCTCCTTGGTTGCTCTCCAGATGACGGCCTGCAGGGGCGGGTAGACACCGGTGACAAAGACCGCCCCCGGCACGCAGTAAACGTTGACATACTGTGCCCGTTGGTAGATGGACAGGCGCCACCCCTGCCACCAGCCTACTTGGAAGCTTGTCTTCTCCTCCCACAGCTACCAGTTCTTTTCCCATGCCCCGTCGCCCGGGCCGAACCAGATGCCCAGGACCCGCACATGCTCGGCCTCCTCCTCCATGTCTTCTCTGCGTTGCTGCTGCTGTGGCCCACTTCCCGTCCTCTTGAGCGACGTCACCCGCATGGTCTTGTGGCCTCTGCCTCGGAGGAGTTGGTATGCCCGGGACTTCTTCTCATTGATGGCCGCTCCCGAGGTGCTGGCGTAGCGGGCCACGTGTTGCCACAGGACCTCAAGCTCACCCTCGTCCCACGCGAAGAAGGTGACGTCGTCCGTGTGCGTGATGAATGACACTTTGTGCTGCTGCTCTCCTCCTCCGAACGATGCCCCGTCGGGCTGCTGGACATGCTCCAGGAACGGGTCCAGGGCGAGGACGTAGAGGAGTGGGCTGAGCGGGCAGCCCTGCTGCAGGCCCTGCGTCTGTCGCATCTCCGCCCCTTCATAGCCGTTCACTTGGGGGACGACGTGCGCATCTCAATAGAGCAGCTGGAGCCAGCTGACGAAGCGGTCCGGGACGCCTTTGCGGCACATCACCTCCCACAGGTAGGGCCTGTGCACGTGGTCGAAGGCCTTTGACTGGTCCAGGGCCACCAGCCAGCCGCCCCACTTGCCTCGCCGCGCCCTGGTGAACAGCTGTCTCAGGATCAGTAGGGAGTCCCGCATCTGGCACCCTGGGACTGCCGAGGTCTGTCCTTCCACGACCCAGTGGTGCGCCCGCGCCGCCAGGCGGTTGTTGAGGACCCGTGCCCAGATGCGGTAGTCCACATTACTGATGTTGATGGGCCGCCAGTTGGAGAGGAGGCACGGGTCCCCCACGTCCTTGTAAATCAGGTGCAGCAGGCCACCGAAGAAGGCTCTGCTGAAGCGGCCGCGCCCCTCCAGCGCTGCGTTGAAGGCTTCCGCCAGCAGGTCTTTGAAGTGCTGGTAGAAGGCGTAGCTCAGCCCGTCCGGCCCCAGCGCAGACTCCACCCAGCCCTGGGTGATGGCCCTCCCTACCTCCTCCACGGAGATGGGCACCAGCAGCTTCCACGACTCCTCCTCCAGCAGCTCCGTCCTCCGGAGGCCACCCACATAGTCCTGCATGGTCGCCTCCTCGATCCATTGGCCATTGAACAGCACCTGGAAATGGTTGTGGATGATGAACAGCATGCTGCCCACGCTGCGGTCCGGGTCCTGCTGCGGGTCCGGGCGCAGGCCGTCCAGTCTCCGCGGCGGCCTCCGGCCCAGCTTGGCCTCTGCCAGTCCGCTGCCTCCAGGGGCGGCCCCGTGCTCCGGGCGCCCTCCTGCCGCCACTCCCGCTTCTCCCGCAGGTACTCCGCGATGACGTGCTCGTCTCTCCGCAGCCGCTTGGGGTCATGGGCGCGCCCTTCATTCGTGCTGATGTGTGCCTGCAGGAAGCCCGCCACAGCCTGCTGGTACCTCGCCAAGTCCCGGCGGTAGGCGCGTCCCGTCAGTGCTTGGCAGTGCCGGCCAATGTCCGGCTTGAGGCGCTCCCACCAGCCGATCGGGTCCGTCTGTCACTCCTCCCCTAGCGCCCTCTGCACGTGGAGGAGCGTCTCTAGCTCCTGGGCGTACTCCTGCTGTTGCAGCTGCCGGGGGTCCAGGCGCCAGCGGGCCGCTTGGCGCCCCTCACCTTCTCCTCCTCCCATGGTGGCCAGGGTGACCCACAGCACAGCGTGGTCTGACCACGGGGTGATCAGGATCCGGACGGACTCTGCCTCCCACTCTGGCCCCACGTAGATCTGGTCCAGCCAGCTGGCGTCCGTCGTCGGGTGGTAGTAAGTGTAGCCTGCGCTGTTGCCGTCCAGCTGCTCCCTCCCGTAGGTTGCCTCGTAGGTGCGGCAGCTGCTCATCGGGTGGAACTCCAGGCGGATGTGGTCGGGCGCGCTTGCTGCCTGGTCCCTCAGCCCCTTGTGCTCCAAGAAGTCCCGCAACGACCTCTCCTGTGGCGTCAGGGGTGGAGGCTGCTGCGTCCTTTGGCTCTGCAGCAGGGACCCCATGTGGTCCTCGGGGCGGGCGCAGTTGTTGAAGTCCCCCGCGACAATCAGGGGCTGTGCCGTGTCCATCGCAAAGTCCTTCAGCCGTGCCCAGAGGCACCTCCACTCCTCGAGCTGCACGGGCGCGTACAGCGCGCAGAGTCTCAGCGGCGTTCCTCCCGTGAGCAGGGGCGGCGGTGGGCCCGAGCCACCCCCTCCTCTTCCCGGCTGCAGGAGCAGCTCCATGACCACCAGGTGGCCGGGCTCGACAGCGAACCAGGACTGGATCTTCACCTCGCTCCTCCATCGGGCGAGCACCGCAACGCCACCCTGCCTGTCGGCATGGTAGGACCAGAGGGAGGGCCCCCAGGTCCACTCTCGCTGGGCAGCCACTCGGTCGTGCTCGTCCTTCAGGTGCGTCTCCTACAGCACCACCATGTCGTAGGCCAGCGCGCCCAGGTAGGTCAGGATCTCCCGCCGGTGGCTCGGCTGACGCAGGCCTATCACGTTCCAGGTGGCGATGGTCAGGTGGTGGGAGAACGTCGCTGCTGATGGCAGATTTGGGTTTTTGAACGGGGGTTGTTGACCGTGTGGGTGGGGAAGGTCTCGTTGCTGTTGTCGTTGGGAACTCTCCATGATCTTGCTGGACTGGGGTTTTTGAGCAGTAATTCTTTATAAAAAGTCTTTTTAATTTACAAGTCCTTGCTCTCCCCACTGTTGGCTCCTTCTGTGGCTGCTGCTGCCGCCTCCACCGTCTCGACGTCGATTTCCTCCTCCTCCTTGTCTGTGTCGGCGTCATTCTCTGCTACCTCTGCTTTTTTATCTGTCTCCCGTGAGGGCGCCTCTGCAACCACGTCCTCTCAGGGCACAGCAATACGCTTCCCGGGAGTCCATCTCCTCCTGCTCCCCGACCCTTCCATCCTCCGGCCTCTCCGGGCTCGGTGTTTCGGGCACCTCGGTCGACATCCGTGGTGGCGACGGCGACAGCAGCAGCAGTGGGGAGAGCAGCGGCAACTCGGGGAATGGCGCTTGCGACGGCGGTGGCTCTGGTTGCGGGGGCCCCCCTTCCCCGGGCTCTGCCTCCTTTCTGACCTTCTTTTTCCCACTCACTCTCACGGTGGTCGTTCCCGTTTGCGACTGCTCCTCCCAGACGTCCTCCCTGCTCCTTCCACTCGTGCCTTCTCCCGCCTCGGAGGAGGCCGAGTTGGTCAACTCCCCTTCCTTGGCTCTTTTGTGCGGCTGGCTCTGCCGCTGCTGTTCCTTCGGCGGACAACTCCCTCCGCTCTCCTCTCCCCTCTCTGCCTAGTCTCTCCTCTGCGCCCTCTCTTGTTCCTTCCTCCTCCGTCGCCATTGTCGACTGTTGGGTGCCTGCTCTGCCGTCCTCTCTCTGTCGTCGTTGTCCTCCTCCTCCTCCTCCTCCTCTGTCTCTCCCCACTGCTGCTGCTCCTCCTCCCTCCACTCTTCCCTCTGGCCTTTCTTGCTCTGGCGCTCCCCCCGGGGCTGGCTTCGGGGAGCGGACTCCGGGCCTGTGCTTCTGCCTGCGACTTTTTGGCAGCGTCCTTGGGCTGCTCCTCCTCCACCCTCTGTGGGCATCTGTCTCTTCCACTCCTCGAGCAGCCTGTCCCGGGCCTCCACCTCCTGGGCCCTCCACCACTCCCTCTTGAACGCTTCTGGGAACCTCTTGTTCAGCTTGGATTCCGGGCAAAAGCGGTACGGGTGCCCGCACTGGCCGCAGAGGCTGCAGGTGACGGGTCGCATGCACCTCCACGTGCGGTGTCCCTGGACCCCGCATTTGGAGCACAGTTCCAAGGCGCACGTGGCGCGGAGGTGGTCGAAGGCGCCGCAGAGGTAGCACGCCGGAGGCTGCCTGCTGTAGCGCGTGATGGCCCAGTCCACGCCCATGAAAAAGAACTTGGGCAAGTGCTTCAGGAGGCCCATCGCGGGGTTCCTCTCCAGCGCCGCGATGGTGCGGTACTCCCCCGTCCACACGCCCCAGTCATCCCTCTTCTTCTGTGGCGCTTGCAGCACCCGGCAGTGCCTCTGCAGCCAGAAGTTGATGTCCTCCTCGGGCACCGCCATCGCCTCGGGTTCGCTCTCGTCGCCTCCTCCTCCTCCTCCGGGCCCCTCTGGTGATGACCCATTCTCCGGCAGTGGTGCCGCCCCAGACCCTGTCAGAGATGCGTCATTGTCTGGGAACAACTCCTACGACTGCAGCAGTGTCGTCGTCTCCATCTGCTCGACCCCTTCTTCCTCCGGTTGCTGTCGCGGTCCTCGTTGCTACGCGGCTCTCTCGCGACTCCTCAGGACCTCCACCACCTCCGGACCCTCGCGGCTCCTGCTCCTGTCCGCCTGCAATGGGAGGTTCCCGGCATGGAGGAGGAGAGCGTCCGCCTGCCTCGTCCCTCTCCATTCCCAACTCTCCCTCTGTGGCATGGGGTCCAGGGCTGGGCGGGCCTGCTGGCTTTGGCTCTGGTCACCCTTCCCCGCTCCCCCTTCCTCACCCCTCCGCTGCTCCTGCTCCTCTCTGCGTCGTTCCCTCTCCTGCTCTGTGGCCGGACCCCGACTTTCCTGTTGCGGACTGGCCCCTCTCAGGTCCTGCTGTGAGCCCCGCGTGCGTGGGTCTGACATCACCACAGCTGTGCTGACCGTTGGTCCATTGCCCGCCCCATCTTGCCCCAGGCTCGACCCTCCCTGCACGGGCCCTGGCTGGCTGTTCTTCTCGGGCCGCCATCGTCTCTCCTGCTCCCTGCCCCTCCTTTCGGAGGCCTCCTGCTCTCTCTGCTCTCCGCCCTCCTCCTCCATCCATTCCTCTTCCGTGGCCTCCTCCCTCTCCCCCGCCACCGCACAAGTCTCACCCGGTTTGGGGGGTGCCTCTGCAGAGGCCACCCACCGCTGCGTTGTCAGGGCCTCCAGGTGAGGTGTCCAGCTGCGCCGTCGAGTCCGCCTCCCCGCGTCATCTGCGCTGGCACTGTGCCCGCCGCTCTCCAGCACCCTCTGTTTCCTGAAGAGAGCGGCTGTCGCGTCTGTCCCACTTTCGGTGTCAGAAGACGCGGTCGAGCTCCGACTCTGACTCCGCGTCCGGCGGCCCCTCTCCTCCTCCTCCTTTCGGCGCCTCCTCTGGTCGAGGACTCGGACCACGAGGTTCAGCCACTGCACGAGCTGGAGGGCCCACATGGGCTGGAGACCTCCTTGCACCATCAGTCCCCCTTGACACAACGGGGATCGGACCTCCTCGTCCACGCTCCTTCTCTCCCGCTGCGCCGCCCACCCTTGCTCTTTCCAGTGGTCGGCGAGAATCATCAGCAGGTTGCTCATGCCCTTCTCCCCCAACCAGTCCGGCCACTTCACTCTCTGCTGTTGGAATGGGCGGAAGGAGACCGCTCTCTTGAGCAGCCTCAGAGTCCACGCTCGCTGTTCTGCCAGCTTCTCCAGAGGACCATCCTGCCGCCCCATCATCGCCTCCAGCTTCTCGTCCTTCTCCCTAGTCAGCTGGTCCAGCGTCCCTTGCTGGCTCAGCTTGGACTTGTCCTTGGTCTTCCAGTTCCCTTGGTCGGGGAGTGTCAGGCTGGCGACCAGGTGGGCCCACAGAACCGCTAGGTCCCACTCTTGGTAGGGGGGTTCTGACAACTCCACCACCACTTGCTGCCAGCCTTGTTGCAGCGGATGCTCCCTTTGACTCCCTCTCTCTGGCACCATGTCCTAGGCAGCCAACACTCTCACGCAGAGTCCCTCTATAAAGTCATCAGCTTCTGGCTCCCCTGTCGTTGTCCCGGACAGTTCTTCTCGCAGCCACCCACTGGGAACGGGAGCGCCCTCTGTGAGCTGCCGAGAGCTCCCTTCCCCATCCAGAGGCGGCCCTGTCCCTTCTTGCACTCTTGTGGAGGACTCTCCCATCTCCTGCTGCTTGCTGGAGGATTTGGATTCTGTCCCCTTAAGGGCTTTTTCCCTTGCTGCTGAGTGGGTTGGGGGATCCTGGTCTTTCTGCCCTCTCCCCCCTTGTCCATCGTCTCCCCCCTTCTGAGTCTCCAGTGGAAGGGGGGTTCTTCTCTCATCCCCTTTCTCTTGCTCCTCACCTTCCATTCCTTTCTGTTGTTTCCCTTGCTGTTTGCATTGCTGCTCCTTGCCAGCTGAAGCTGCTAATTGCCTGGCTCCCTGAGTTTGTTGCAGAGCAGGCTCCTGAGCTCCTTTCTTTGGACCTTCTGGGTCCATTTGGGGGTCCCCCCCAGCGGGGGTACCACCAAATGGGGCCCCTGACCTTCCCGCAAATGGGTCCACAAAAAAACTGTGAAAAAACCACTCCAAACAACTGAAAAAATGCCTAAATTTGGCAAGCTGAAACAGAGCTCCTGGCAAACAGGAACCACCCACCGGAAGCTCAGGTTAGGGTTAGGGTTAGGGTTAGGGTTAGGGTTAGGGTTAGGGTTAGGGTTAGGGTTAGGGTTAGGAAATGAGATTTTTTTTTTAGGAAATGAGATTTTTATTTGCAAAGAAAACCGTCCTACAAGACATAAAATACAACCATAAAATCGTCAACAACAAGATATACAAAGAACCAGTCTTCACGAATAAAATACCAGATCCATAAAATACATGAGATAAAATACAAAGCGCAACATACAAGGTACACAATATGAGGTACAACATACAAAGCAGAGCATGCACACAATACACGAAATACACAACACTAATTACAGAACACTATCAAGAAGAGACAAGAAGGTACAAATCACTTGTTACAAAGGACAAGTGGGAAAACCTCACCCAGCCAGGCCCATCTTCTCCGCCACTGCTCCTGACCGACCCGTCGGTCCCTCCGTTCAAATTGGGCCAGGCCTCGCACGCGTGAAAGGACAAAGCGAGTCCAAGCATCCACATCGCTAGAAGAGCGACTCAGCAGTTCCTTCCCACGCTGGATGGTCAGTGCAGAGAGGACGGTAAGGTTAATCAGGCGAATGACCGACCACGGAACCCCCACCGCCCAGTTCCTCCGCTCAGGTTCCTGCCCAGACACCACACTCTCCCAACCCTGTCGCGCTAAGCCAGGCAAACCCAACGCCCCCGCCACAGTGCTCCACAGCAGTTGGGCTGGAGTGCATTCCTCCACGAAATGCCGCACGGTCTCCTCGGCCGTGCCCCGGGCGGAACATGCCAGCCTCCTACAGACACGTTGTGCGGGCGCCAACCAAGGCATGGTCCCTCCGACCAACACCACCTGATGGTAGGCCCGCCACCTGAGCTCCCACAAACTGTAGGGGACCGAGCGGTCTCCAAAGGTGCCCGCGGCCACTCCTGGCTGCCAGAGGTACTCAGAAAGACGAGCTCTCCGCAGTCGGCGGTGAGCCGACGCTCGTTCCAAGAGTCCCTGGAGAATCGCACCGTAGATGTTCCGTTTCAAGGAGCTCCGCTCCGCACCCTGGGTCTTACACAAGCGTGCCTCCACCCCATACTCACGCACTTGGCTTGCCACCTCGAGCCAGAAGTCCGGCAGCCCGACCTTCAAGGTGGGCATCAGGTGAAACCCCAGCTGCTCTTCACACCACCAGCGACGGCCCCAAGGCACGTGGCGCAAAAACTCATCAAGACGCACCCACGCAGCTCGTCCAATACTCCCATGCCTGTCCCTTCTCCTTCGGACCACCTCCTCCTCCTCCTCCTGCTGGGTTAGGGTTAGGGTTAGGGTTAGGAAAATATAATTTTTTTTTTTTTTAGGAAAATATAATTTTTATTGGGTTAAAACCACCGTTCTACAAAACACAAGTACAGAGAGGGGAGATGCCCACTACATAAACTGTGAGCAGAGCTCCCTGGTACAAAGCAAATACATAAACAGAGTTAAAAGGTTACATTCCCCAAAACAGCACCCTCCCCCCCAACAAAGTCCCTCCTGGTACAAACAAAGGGAAAAAACAGAAATACATAAACACAAAGGTCCATCCTGGCTCAGATACATTTCTAAAGTAACATTGGAAAAAAAACTATGTACAAAAACAGTGGCAGACATACAAATATTTACATATATGTACATTTCAAAAAGGCCCCTCTATGTGATGGGCGGGTGCACCCCCTGCAGCCAGGCCCACCGCCGCCGCCACTTGTCCCGAGGCAGGACGCCCCGCTCGTAGCCGGCCTGGTCGCGGAGCCGGGACAGCATGAAGTCTGTCCACGCCCGGGCCTCGGTGGGCTTCCCGCCCTGCAGCTCCTTGCCCCGCTGGATGGAGAGGGCGAGCAGGACAAAAAGGTTGACCAGCCGGACCACGGCCCACGGGACGGCTCTGGCGAAGGCCCGGGGCCCGCTCCACGCTCCCGCACCTGCTGGCTCGGCCCCGGAGACCACCGTCTCCCAGCCCTGCTCCGCCAGGCTCGGCCAGTCCAGGGCCCGGGAGACGCCCTCCCACAGGCGCCGGGCCGGGGCGCACTCGCTGACAAAGTGCGCCACCGTCTCTCGTGGGAGGGGCTGCTCCGAGCAGGCCGGCCAACGGCAGAGCTTGCTGGACTCCACCAGCCAGGGGCTCGTGGACCCCACCCGCAGCACCTGGTGGAAGGCCCGCCAGCGCAGCTCCCACAGGCTGTGGGGGATCAGCCGGTCCCCGAAGGTGGCCCTGATCGCCTCCGCCTGGAACACGTAGTCCGAGAGGCGGGCCCGCTTGAGGCGCCGGTGCGCTCGGGCCGTCTCCAGCAGCCCCTCGGTCAGGGTGTTGTAGATGGCACGCCGGAGAGCCGCCTCCTCCACCCCGGTGTCCGGCCCCTTGCACTGTGCCGCGCTCACCCCGAACTCCCGGATCCAGCCCGCCGCCTCCTGCCAGTACTCCGGGAGGCCGAGCCGCAGCGCGGCCGAGAGGCGGAAGCCCGTCTCCTGCCCCGTCCACCAGCGGCGCCCCCAGGCCGTGCCCTCGAGCACGTCGCGCAGACGGGCCCAGGCCGAGCCGCCCTTTGTGACGGCTAGGGGCACGCCCGCCTCCTCCTCTGCTTGCAGCCGCAGCTGCCACCGCACCACGCCCCCGCAGTTGGCCGCCAGGAAGACGGCCAGGAAGAGCGGGCCCAGCGCCCGCAGGCCCAGGCCTCCCTCGGCCACCCGCCCATAGGCGGTGGCCCGCGCCAGGGGGAAGAACTTTGTGCCCCAGAGGAAAGCAAAGACCCGCCCCATCACGCCGTCCAGGAGGCGCTTGGGCGGAGGGAACACCGCGGCCAGGCTGGTGGCCATCGGGGCGCAATAGGTGTTCACGTAGTGCACCCGCTGGTACAGGCCCAGGCGCCAGGGCTGCCACAGCCGCAGCTTGGCCTCCACCTTCTCCTCCCAGGCCCGCCAGTTGGCCTCCCAGCCCCGGCCGCGCAGGCTGAAGTGCACGCCCAGGATGGGGACCGTCTCCGCCTCCTCGCCCGCTGTCGCCTGGGCGCCCTCCTCCTCCTCCCAGAGCGAGGCCATGGAGCGGAGTCCCACTGAATCCGCCCGGGGCCGGAGGACGTAGCTCCGGGACTTGACCGGGTTGACGGCCGCCCCGGACACGGTCTCGTACGCCTGGATCTGCTCCCGGACCGCCCGCAGCTCCCCAGAGGTCTGCACCAGCAGCGAGACGTCGTCGGCGTGGGCGACGACCTTCACGGGCCCCTCGCCGCTCCCCCCGGACAGGTCGATGCCCCCGATCCGCCCATCCCGCTGGATGCGCACCAGCAGCGGGTCCAGCGCCAGCACATACAGCAGGGCGTTGAGCGGGCAGCCCTGCCGGATGCCCGAGCGCAGGAAGACCGGCTTCCCCGGGTGCCCGTTCACCCACGGGGTGACGCTGGCCTGGCGGTACAGGGTGCGCAGGTACCCCACGAAGGCCTCGGGGACGCCCTTGCTGACCAGCACCTGCTCCAGGTAGGCCCGGTCGACCCGGTCGAAGGCCTTCGACTGGTCGACCTGCAGGACCGCGCCGCCCCACACGCCCGCCCGGGTGGCCTGGAAGTCCTCCCGCAGCACGATCAGCGAGTCCGCCATCCGCCGCCCCGGGACCGCGCTGGTCTGCGTCCCGTGGACCAGCTTGGGCGACACCCTCGCCAGGCGGGTGTTGAGCACCTTGGCGAGGATGCGGTAGTCCACGTTGGTCAGCGTGATGGGACGCCAGTTGGTGACCAGCGTGGGGTCCCCTCCCTTGTACAGGAAGGTGAACGCCCCCCCGAAGAACGCCCCGCTGAAGCTGCTCTTCCCTGACAGGGCCTCGTTGAAGGCCTCTGTCAGCGGCTGGGCCAGGTGCTGTTGGAAGGCCTTGTAGAAGGCGTAGCCCAGGCCGTCCGGGCCGGGCGCCGAGGCCTCTCGGCCCCGCCGGATGGCCTCCAGCACCTCCTCCACCGTCACCGGACGGGTCAGGCCCTCCTCCTCCTCCGCGCTGAGCCGGTCCCGCTCCTCGGGCAGGGCGTCCCGCAAGAAGGCCCGCACGGCCTCCGGGTTCTGCCCCTTGCCCCCGTAGAGCGCCTGATAGTGTCGGTGCAGGACCGACAGCATGCCCTCCGGGGTGGTGCGCAGCTGCCCGCTCTCCGCCTCCCGCAGGCCCTCCATGGGCTGCTGGGGCGCCCGGACCCGCCGGCTCCGCTCCCACTCGTCGCGGTCGACCACCGGCCCCTTGGCGCAGCATCGCTGCTGCTGCCGCCGGCGCTCACGCCGCTTGCGGTGGAAGGCCTGGATGACGTCGCCGTCCCGCGCCAGCTTCTCCCGGTCCCAGGCCAGGCCCCGGTTGATGCGCTGATGAGCGGCCAGGAACCCGTTCAGCGCCCGGTGGTACTCCGCCAGGTCCCGGTGGTAGGCCCGCGCGGTCAGCGCCTGGCACCGGCTCCGGATCTCCCCCTTCAGGCTCTCCCACCAGGCCGTGAGCCGGCAGGGCTCGTGCGCCAGCCGGGTCTTGGCGGATACGATGGCCGCCTCCAGCACGTCCCACAGCTCCTGCTCCCGCAGCAGGTGCGGGTGCAGCCGCCAATGCGGCCGCCCACGGGGCGGCAGGCGCCCCGCCGCCAGGCGACAGGCCAGCAGGCCGTGGTCCGACCACGGCGTCAGGCGCAGCTGGCACTCCCTCACCTCCCAGAAGGCCTCCGCCCACACCCGGTCCAGCCGGCTGGCCACGCTGGGGTGGTAATAGGTGAAGCGGCCCTCCCGCCGCTCCGGGCAGTTGGCTTGGAAGGTGTGCCTGCAGTGCGTGGGGAAGAATCCCAGATGGTTCTCTGCCTGCAGGGCTGCGTCCACGAGGCCGAGCTCGCCCTCCAGGAGCTGCTGCAAGCTCCTCTCCTCCGGGGTCAGGGGGGCCGGGGCTGGCGCCGCCCCGGGACGCAGCGACACCCGGTCCTGCTCCCGGGCCCGGTTGTTGAAATCCCCTGCTACCAGCAACGACCGCTGGGTCGCCACCGCGTGGTCCCGCAGGCGCGTCCACAGGCTCCTGCGGAGCCCGGTCCGCTGGGGGCCGTAGACGGCGCAGAGCCGGAAACGCCGCTCCTCCGGCTCGCCGGACTCAGAGATGCCTGACAGGTTAAAATCCAGCAGGGCCAAGTGCCCCGGCGTCACCTCCACCCAGCGCTTGACGGTCAGGCCCTTCCGGGCCCGCACCAGCACCGCCACCCCGCCTGTCCCTTCCGGGGTGAAGGACCAGAAGGACGGGCCGCCCCGCCAGCGCCGCTGAGCACTGCTGCGCTCCTCCTCTCCCCGAAAGTGCAGCTCCTGCAGCACGATCAGGTCGAGGTCCAGGTGGTCGAGCGCCGCCAGGAGCTCCCCCCGCCTCTCCTCCTGCCTCAAGCCCCTGGCGTTCCAGGTGGCTAAGTTTAGCCTCCAGGCTGGACCCCCTTGGCTCTCCATTAGGATAGCGCAATAAAGTGGGGTTGGGTCCCGAAACAAAGGATCGACGGTACAAACGAAAAACGCTTAAATCAGCTGCAAAGGACTCCCAACGAACAGAAATCACGATAAATACAGAAACACAAACTTAAACTTAAACTGAAACCTGGCTTCACTCAGCCGCCGCCCCATCGTGCGGTGCACCCGGTGCAGGTCCACCCTCCCGCTGCTGCTGCTCTCCGCTCGGAGAGGGGTCCGGAGCCGCCGACTGGCACTCCATCTCCTCCCCGGCGTCCTCCTCTACCCCCCCAGGCTCGCGTCTGGGGGTGTAGCAATACCAGTGAGGGGGTGGGTGGGGTCCGTCTCGGTGCCCCCGCCGCCCGGCCCTTCCCCGGGGTCCCCCTCCTCCGGCCGCCACTCCGGAGAGAGCGCCAGTTGCAGGCACTGGTCGCTCGTCTCCATCTCATGGGATGACGGGTCCCCCTCTCCCTCGTTGCCATGCTCCACTGCCACGTGTTGCGCAGTGCCAGCCTCTGTTGTTCCTCCCGGTGTGCCGGGTGCCCTCTCCGCCCGGACCACAAGGGCCGGACCCTGTTCCTGCTCCGCCTCGGGGTTGGGCGAAGCCTTCCGAGGCTTCTTGCGCCTCTCCTTGGGGCTCTCCCGCACTTTGCCCTCCTCCGCGTCCCCGGGGGACTCCGGACCCGCCTTGTCACCCCTCCGCTTGCAAGAGTTGCGCCTCTGCTTGGGCTGCTGCTCCGCCCGGCTGCCCGCCAAGCTCTCCTCCTCGGACGAGGAGCTCCCGCCTGCCGCCGGGGCCTCTCCCTCCTCCTGCTCCGCCAGCACACGCAGCACCCCATAGCGGGACGGGCCCGCCTCCTCCTCCACCTCCTGGCCTCCTTGCGGCTCTGCCCGGCCTGTGCCCTTCCCACGACGGCGGGACACGGTCGTCCAGCCCGCCTCCTCCTCCTCCCGAGCCTCGTCCTGCGCCGCCCCTGCCCGGGCCTCTGCCTGCTGCTGCTGTTGCTGCTGCTGGCTCCGCTCCGCCCTGCGAGCCCGCTCCTCCCGCCGCTCCTTCGCGGCTCGCTCCCGGGCCTCCGCCTCCCGCCACATCCCCTCGGTGGCCTGCCGCCACTCACGCTCGTAGGCGTCGGGGTAGCGGATGTTAATGGCGGACTGGGGGCAGAGCCGGTAAGCGTGCCCGCGCTCCCCGCACAGGCTGCAGGTGACCGGCCGATCGCACAGGCCGGTCCGGTGGCCCCGCACCCCGCACTTGGAGCACAGCTCCGAAACGCAGTGGCGGCAGAGGTGGTCAAAGCTGCCACACAGGAAACAGGCCGGCGGCTGCCCGCTGTACCTGGTCACGCCCCGATCTGCCCCCATGAAAAAATATTTGGGGAGGTGGCGCAACCTGCCGGTGAACGGCTCCCGCCCGAGGGATACGATGGCCCGGTACTCCCCCGTCCAGTACCCCTTGGCGTCCAAGCGTTTCTCGGGCGGCATCAGCACCGTGCAGTGCCGGCTCAGCCACCGCCCGACGTCCTCCTCCGGCACCACGGTGGTGCGAAAGAACACGGTGAGGACCTTGGCCTCCCCCCGGAATAGCGGGATCAGGGAGAGGTCCTGGGCAAAGCGGGGGTCCCGCCGGTACGCCTCCCGTGCCCGCTCCCAGAACAGCTGGTACCCCAGCTCGCTCCGGAAGCAGAGGTCGATCTCGGGGATCCCCGGGGGCGTCAAGATGGCCAGGACCTCTGCGGGCGGAAAACCCAGCTCCCCCTCGAGGAACTCGCCCTCGATCCACTCCCGGGTACAGGTCTCGGCCTTGTCCCCCTTGCAGCGCAGGCGCACCACAAAGCACTGCCGGGGGTCCTGCTGCGGCTGCTGCGGCCCCTCCTCAAAAAAACAGTGGAGGAACTCGGCGTCCTCCCACAGCTCCCTGTCTGGGTCCTCCCAGGTGGCCCTGCCGGGGCGTGCTCCAGCACCCGCCCCCTTCGGTCCTGCTGCAGTGCCCCCAGCCGCGGCAGAGGCATAGCTCTGGGGCGGCCGCCCGCTGCCCACGCCCCCGCTCGCCGCCCTGTTGGTATCGGGCTGTGGCTGTTTTGGCGGCGGAGCGTGTCTATCGGGTTTCCCCGTGTCCATGTTGGCAGAGTTCAGTTCCACAGTGTCTGTGTGGGGCAGAGTTATACTCACTCTGCCACCGCCAGATGGTCCTTGTGGCTCCAAGGCCGTCACGTCCCTGCCCGCCTCCGCGGGGTCTGCGCCGTCTGCCGCTGTCGCCGCGTCGCTCCTCGCCGTCGCCGTCACCCGCGTGGACCGGTCTCCGGATGTTGTCTGCTGGGGTCCTGGGCCGTTCCGCTCCTCCTGCTGTCGTCCGCCACCGCCGCTGCCGCCTCCGCTGCCGCCGCTCGGTCCTCTCCCGCCTCCGTCCGATCTCCCGGGTCCGCTCCACAGGCTGGGTCCCCGATTGGGCTCCCGGTCTCGCTCCCGCTCTGCCTCGGCCTCCGCCCTGGCCGCCGCTCGCTGCCGGATCCGCATCCTCTCCTGCAGTGCCTCCGCGATCCGCTCCAGGCCGCTCGCAAAGGCGCTGCCCGTCAGCTCCTCTCCGCCCTCTCCGTCCAGAAACGGGGGCCGGTTGTCCCGCGACAGCGCCTCCGCATCTGTCAGCGTGCGGCTCCTCCGCTCCCAGTGCCCTGCCACTGCCTGCAGCACTGCCCGCATCCCTTCCTCCGTCAGCCAGGAAGGGAAGCGGGCCTTGCGGTGCCGGAAACGACGGAAGGCGAGCACCTTCCGCACGGCCAGGATGGTGTGTGCCTTGTGCTGGAGTGCCTGCTCCAGGGGGCCCTCCCACTGCTCCCTGAGCACATCCACCAGTTTCCCCTTGGCCTCGCTCAGCAGGTCAAAAACCTGCTGCTGGCTGCATTTGCTCAGGTCTTTGATCTTAAGCTTGCCTCTCACAGGCCCCTCTGGGAGACTGATGTTCCACACCAGGTCTCCGCAGAGCAGCAGGAGATCCCTGTCCTCCCAGGGGGGCTGCTGAAGGTCCTGAGCCCACTGGGCCAGAGTCTTCCCCGGGCGCTCCGCCCACCCAGACTGCCAGCCCTGCACCCCCTCTCTTTGGGACCTGCCTGAGCCATCAGTGTCCTCCACCTCCCTTTCAGTCTCCAGCTCCACCTCAGAGCTCACCTTGCTGCTTGCAAGACTCCCTGCAGAGGCTACAGAGGCTGCCTCCCAGTCCCTGTCCCTAGAGGCCCTTGCTGTGCCACTCCTGCTTCTAGGAGGGCTTCCCCAGGCCTGCTCCCTCAGAGACCAGCCCCCAGGGAGCCTCTCCCCCTGCCCCTGCCGCTTCTGTCGCTCTCTCCCCCTCTCCCTGTGCCCAGCGGAGGCTTGCCTGCCTTCCAGCTGGGCTCCCTGAGCTTCTGCTCCAGAGGCCTGCAAAGCCTGGGGCTCGCCTAGCCTGGCTTGCCCAGGGAGGCCTCCCTCCAGTTCAGCCTGTCCCAGCAGGGCGGGGCACGCCCATCCTTGCCCCAAAGGGGCTCCCCCTCGATCCTCGGGGTGCCTAGGAACCCCTGCCACACTGTCCCCTTCCAATTCCATCCCCACAGGCTGGATGGGGAAGGATTCTGCTCTGGCCTCCTTGTTCAGCTGATCTTGCTGCAAGGGCAGAGGCTGCAAGATGGCCTCTAGGCCTCTCCCTTCCAAACTTTCCCCTGCTGCTCCCGCTCCAATCCTCCGACATCCACCCCCCAAAACACCTACATCGGGGTCCCCTAAGGTTCCCCTACATGGTGGGGTGTCCCCCACCCGCGCCCCCTCCGTATTGAGCGAAAAAATTAAGTTTTTTCCACACCAACCTGAGGAGCTGCCAACAAACACAACCTCACCCACCGGAAGTCAGGTTTAGGTTTAGGTTTAGGTTTAGGTTTAGGAAAATATAAATTTTTTTTTTTTTAGGAAAATATAATTTTTATTGGGTTAAAACCACCGTTCTACATTTCACAAATACAGAGAGGGGAGATGCCTTAGGGTTAGGGTTAGGGTTAGGAAAATATAATTTTTTTTTTTTTTTTTTTTAAGGAAAATATAATTTTTAGGGTTAGGGTTAGGGTTAGGGTTAGGAAATGAGATTTTTAGGAAATGAGATTTTTATTGGCAAAGAAAACCGCCTTAGGGTTAGGGTTAGGCAGTTTAGGCAGTTTAGGCAGTTTATTGAAAGTCCCTTCTACAAATCAAATTACATACACGGCGTTACATTGCCGAAAACTCATCAAAAATACAGATTCAGAAACTTATATTTACAGCAACTACCAAACCAGTCCCCCCCACAGAACATACACATGGCCCCCCACAAATGCAACGTAAAACTTTAAACTTTAAACTTTAAACTTTAAACTTTAAACTAAAAACTTTTAAACTTTAAACTTTAAACTTTAAACTTTAAACTTTAAACTTTTAACTTTTAACTTTTAACTGTCAACTTGACTTTCAACTGTACACTTTACACTGTAAAAAACTTTACTTTACTTTAAAGGTTAAACCTAAGTGTCCCCAGTCCTGTTTGCCCTCCCCCCTACAAAAACACTTCAGAACCCCTCCTTCAGGTCTTTGTCTTCCTCCGTTGTTCCTCCGTTGTTCAGGTTCAATGCAGGCTTGATCAAGTCTCTGCTGCCGCCGCTGGGCTATTTGCACAGTTCGCGGCCCATCAACACAGTCCCTTAGGTGATGGGGTTCGGGAAGCGGCTCAGCCACCGCCAGCGCCGCCTCCACCGCTCCATGTCCCTCCTGTTGTCCTTTTCCCACAACGCACAGTTCCTGAGTCTCTGCAGGACAAAGTCCCCCCACGGGGCGGTGGGCGCTCGCCGCCGGGCGTCCCGCGCCTCCCGCTCCCTGTGCAGCCCCCGGGCGAGCAGCACATAGAGGTTGGTGAGCCTCACCACGGCCCACGGCACGGGCACGCCCGCCGGTCCGCTGCGCGCTGGTTCCGCCGGCCCCGCTGCCGTCGCTGCCGCCGTCCTGGTCGCCGTCACTGCCGCCGTCTCCGCCGCCGTCTCCGCCGCCGTCTCTGCTGCCGTCTCCGCTGCCTCTGCCGCGTTGGTCTGCTGTTGCTGCTGCTGCTGCTGCTGCCTCGGCTCCAGCCCCGAGACGACGGTCTCCCAGTGCTGCTGCTGGAGGGCCGGCCACCGGAGGACGGCCGCCACCGTCCGCCAGAGCCGCTGCGCCGTCGGGCAGTCGGCGACGTAGTGCTGCACGGTCTCCCGCACTGCCCGGCAGCTGGGACACGTCTGCCGCTCCCCAGGGAGCCAGGGCTGCGTGCCGCCCACCAGGAGGACTTGGTGGTAGGCCCGCCAGCGGAGCTCCCGCAGGCTGAAGGGGATCTCGGCGTCGCGCCCGCCGCCGAACGCCTGCTTCTCCGCCTCCCGGTCGAGGCGGTAGCTCGAGATGACGCTGCCCCTCAGCAGCCGCTGGCGCCACGCCTGCCGGAGCTCCTCGCCGATGGCCGCGTCGTAGAGTCGCTGCCGCAGCGCCCGCTCCCGCCTTTGCTGCGTGTCCACGTACTGCTGTCGCAGTTGCTGCCGCTGCTCTCCCTCTCCGCTCCTTCGGCACTCTGCCGCCTGGATCCGGCACGCGTGGATGACTTTCGCGGCCTCGATCAGGTCTTCCGGCAGAGCGGAGAGGAGGGCGGCCGTGAGGCGGCTCGGCGGCTGCTGCTGCTGCTGTCCCTCCGGCTCCTCCTCCGCCGCCCCCCACCATCGGCGTCCCCAGGCGGTCTTGCTCCACACGGCCCCAAAGTCCCGCCACACGGCCTGCTGGCGTCTGGTCGTCGTTGCCGCCGCGGTCGGTGCTGCTGCTGCTGCTGCTGTCGCCGCCTCCTCCTTCTCGAACCACCACCTCCCGAAGTTGGCCGCCACGTAGGTGGCCGTCAGCCACGGGAGCAGCGCCTTCAGCCCCAGGCCGCCCTCCGTCGTCGGCCGGTAGAGCTCGGCGCGGGCCAGCGGGAAGAAGGGCGTGCCCAGGACGAAGCGCATCGTCTCCTCCGTTGCTCTCCGCATGACGGCCTGCGGGGGCGGGTAGACGCCGGCGACAAAGACCGCCCCCGGGACGCAGTACACGTTGACGTACTGCGCCCGTTGGTAGACGGACAGGCGCCACCCTCGCCACCGGCCCACTTGGAAGCGCGTCTTCTCCTTCCACAGCTGCCAGTTCTTCTCCCACGCCCCGTCGCCCGGGCCGAACCAGATGCCCAGGACCCGCACGTGCTCGGCCGCCTCCTCCTCCTCGTCTCTCTGTTGCTGCTGCTGCTGCTGCTGGGGCCCGCTTCCCGCCCTCTCGAGCGACATCACCCGCATGGTCTTGTGGCCTCTGCCTCGGAGGAGTCGGTACGCCCGGGACTTCTTTTCGTTGACGGCCGCTCCCGAGGCGCCGGCGTAGCGGGCCACGTGTCGCCGCAGGATCTCCAGCTCGCCCGCGTCCCTCGCGAAGAAGGTGGCGTCGTCCGCGTGGGCTATGAAGGACACTCTGTGCTGCTGCTCTCCTCCTCCGAACGACGCCCCCGTCAGGCTGCGGTCTTGCTGGACGTGCTCCAGGAACGGGTCCAGGGCGAGGACGTAGAGGAGCGGGCTGAGCGGGCAGCCCTGCCGCAGGCCCTGCGTCTGCCGGATCTCTGCCCCCTCGTAGCCGTTCACGCGGGGTACGACGTGCGCATCTCTATAGAGCAGCTGGAGCCAGCCGACGAACCGGTCCGGGACGCCTTTGCGGCGCATCGCCTCCCACAGGTAGGGCCGGTGCACGCGGTCGAAGGCCTTCGACTGGTCCAGGGCCACCAGCCAGCCGCCCCACTCGCCTCGCCGCGCCCTGGTGAACAGCTGCCTCAGGATCAGCAGGGAGTCCCACATCCGGCGCCCCGGGACCGCCGAGGTCTGGCCTTCCACCACCCAGCGGTGCGCCTGCGCTGCCAGGCGGTTGTTGAGGACCCGTGCCCAGATGCGGTAGTCCACGTTACTGATGTTTATAGGACGCCAGTTGGAGAGGAGGCACGGGTCCCCCACGTCCTTGTAGATGAGGTGCAGCAGGCCGCCGTAGAAGGTTCTGCTGAAGCGGCCGCGCCCCTCCAGCGCCGCGTTGAAGGCCTCCGCGAGCGGCTCCGCCAGCAGGTCTTTGAAGCGCTGGTAGAAGGCGTAGCCCAGCCCGTCCGGCCCCGGCGCTGACTCCGCCCGGCCCTGGGTGATGGCCCTCCCGACCTCCTCCGCGGAGATGGGCGCCAGCAGCTCCTGCTCCTCCTCCTCCGGCAGCTCTGTCCTCCGGAGATCGCCCACGTAGTCCCGCACGGTCGCCTCCTCGATCCGCCGGCCGTCGAACAGCGCCTGGAAGTGGTCGCGGATGATGCGCAGCATGCCGCCCACGCTGCGGTCCGGGTCCCGCTGCGGGTCTGGGCGCAGGCCGTCCAGGCTCCGCGGCGGCCTCCGGCCCAGCTTGGCCTTCTGCCAGTCCGCCGCCTCCAGCGGCGGCCCCGTGCTCCGGGCGCCTTCCCGCCGCTGCCGCCGCTCCCGTTTCTCCTGCAGGTACTCTTTGATGACTCGCTCGTCCCTCCGCAGCCGCTCTGGGTCGTGGGCGCGCCCCTCGTTCGCGCTGACGTGTGCCTGCAGGAAGCCCGCCACGGCTCGCTGGTACTTCGCCAAGTCCCGGCGGTAGGTGCGTCCCGTCAGCGCCCGGCAGCGCCGGCCGATGTCAGGCTTGAGGCGCTCCCACCAGCCGATCGGGTCCGTCCGTCGTTCCTCTTGCAGTGCCCTCCGCGCGTGGAGGAGCGTCTCCAGCTCCTGGGCGTACTCCTGCTGCCGCAGCTGCCGGGGGTCCAGGCGCCAGCGGGCCGCTCGGCGCCCCTCGCCTTCTCCTCCTCCTCCCACGGTGACCAGGGTGGCCTGCAGTACGGCGTGGTCCGACCACGGGGTGATCAGGATCCGGACAGACCCCGCCTCCCACTCCGGCCCCGCGTAGATCCTGTCCAGCCGGCTGGCTCCCGTCGTCGGGTGGTAGTAAGTGTAGCCCGCGCAGTTGCCGTCCAGCCGCTCCCTCCCGTAGGTCGCCTCGTAGGTGCGGCGGCTGCTCATCGGGTGGAATTCCAAGCGGATGAGGTCGGGCGCGCTCGCCGCCTGGTCCCTCAGCCCTTTGTTCTCCAAAAAGTCCCGCAGCGACCTCTCCTCCGGCGTCAGGGGCGGAGGCTGCGGAGGGGCGGTCGTTTGGCTCTGCAGCAGGGACCCCGTCCGGTCCTCGGGGCGGGCGCGGTTGTTGAAGTCCCCCGCGACGATCAGGGGCCGCGCCGTGTCCGTCGCAAAGTCCTTCAGCCGCGCCCAGAGGCGTCTCCGGCCCTCGAGCCGCACGGGCGCGTACAGCGCGCAGAGTCTCAGCGGCGTTCCTCCCGTGGGCAGGGGCGGCGGCGGGCCCGAGCCGCCCCCTCCTCTTCCCGGCTGGAGCAGCAGGTCCGCGATCACCAGGTGGCCGGGCTCGACGGCGAACCAGGACTGGATCTTCACCTCGCTCCTCCAGCGGGCGAGCACTGCCACGCCGCCTTGCCCGTCGGCACGGTAGGACCAGAGGGAGGGCCCCCAGGTCCACTCTCGCTGGGCGGCCGCTCGGTCGCGCTCGTCCTTCAGGTGCGTCTCTTGCAGCACCACCAAGTCGTAGGCCAGCGCGCCCAGGTAGCTCAGGATCTCCCGCCGGCGGCCCGGCTGACGCAGGCCTCGCACGTTCCAGGTGGCGACGGTCAGTCGGTGGGAGAACGTCGCTGCTGATGGCGGACTCGGGTTTGCGAACGGGGGTTGAAGACTGTACGGCTGGGGAAGGTCTCTTTGGTGTTGGGAACTCTC
The DNA here is from genome assembly GCF_035046505.1 of Tiliqua scincoides. Taxonomy (NCBI): domain Eukaryota; kingdom Metazoa; phylum Chordata; class Lepidosauria; order Squamata; family Scincidae; genus Tiliqua; species Tiliqua scincoides. The sequence continues at coordinate 498,754 of NC_089823.1, forward strand.
CATGATTTTTTTCACTGGACTAGGGGGGTGTTGAGAGGGGCTTTAACAAACTGCTCCGCTCTCTCCGCTGCCGGCTCCTTCCGTGGCTACTGCCGCCGTCTCCGTCGCCTCCTCGGCGACGATGTCTGCTGATTTTTTGTCCGTCTCCCGTGAGGATGCCTCTGCGACCACATCCTCTCCGGGCACGGCAATACTTTGGGGTTCCGGTTCTTGGTGGCCGCCCTCTCCTCCCGGGTCTTCGGCTTCCCGGGAGTCCGTCTCATCCTGCTCCCCGACCCTGCCTTCCTCCGGCCTCTCTTGGCTCGGTGTTTCTGACACCTCGGTCGGGGTCCGTTGCGGCGACGGCGACAGCATCAGCAGCGGGGAGAGCGGCGGCGGCGACTCGGGGCACGGCGCTTGTGGTGGCGTCGGCTCCTGCGGCGGGGGCCCCCTTTCTCCGGGCTCCGGCTCCTTTCTGACCTTCTTTTTCCCACTCACTTTCACTGTGGTCGTTCCCGTTTGCTCCTTTGCCTTTTCCCTCCTTTGCGACCTCTCCTCCCGGACGTCCTCCATACTCCTTCCGCTCGGGCCTTCTCCCGCCTCGGAGGAGGCCGAGTTGGTCAGCTCCCCTTCCTTGGTCCTTTTCCGCGTCTGGCTGTGTTCTTTTGGCGGGCAACTCCCTCCGCTCTCCTCTCCCCTCTCCGCCTGGCTTCTCCTCTGCGCCCTCTCTTGCTCCCTCCTCCTCCGTCGCCGTTGTCTACTGTTGGGGGCCCGTTCTGCTCTCCTCTCTCTCTCCTCCTCCTCCTCCTCCTCCTCTGTGTCTCCCCGTTGCTGTTGTTGCTGCTCCTCCCTCCGCTCTTCCCTCCGGTCTTTCTCGCTCTGGCGCTCCCCCCTTGGTTGGCTACGGGGAGCGGACTCCGAGCCTGCGCTTCCGCCCGCGACATTTTGTCGCCGTCCTCGGGCTGCTCCTCCTCCGCCCTCCGCGGCCGTCTGTCTCTTCCACTCCTCGAGCAGCTTCTCTCGGGCCTCCGCCTCCTGGGCTCTCCGCCACTCCCTCTCGAATGCTTCCGGAAACCTCTTGTTCAGTTCGGATTCCGGGCAAAAGTGGTACGGGTGCCCGCACTGGCCGCAGAGGCTGCAGGTGACTGGTCGCGTGCACCTCCACGTGCGGTGGCCCCGGACCCCGCACTTGGAGCACAGTTCCGAGGCGCACGTGGCGCGGAGGTGGTCGAAGGCGCCGCAGAGGTAGCACGCCGGAGGCTGCCCGCTGTAGCGCGTGATGGCCCGGTCCGCCCCCATGAAGAAGAACTTGGGCAAGTGCCTCAGGAGGCCCGTCGCGGGGTTCCTCTCCAGCGCCGCGATGGCACGGTACTCGCCCGTCCACACGCCCCACTCGTCCCTCTTCTTCTGCGGCGCCTGCAGCACTCGGCAGTGCCTCTGGAGCCAGTAGTTGATGTCCTCCTCGGGCACCGCCGTCGTGCGCAGGATGATGGTCACCACTTTGGTCTCTCCGCGGTAGAGGGGCACCAGCGTCACTCCCCGCAAAAAGCTCTCGTCTTCCTGGAGCGCGGCTTTGCACCGCTCCCAGAAGGAGAGGTAGGCCCCTTCCGAGGTGAAGCAGATGTCGATCTCGGGGATAGCCTGCGGGCTGATGACCGCCAGAATGTCCTCGTCCACGTCCATCCCCAAGGTCTTCATCAGCAGGTCTCGCACCACCCATTCCCTCGTGAAGGTCTCGCTGTCGCGGTGTCCCGGTCGGGCCCGCAGGCGGACGACGTACCGCTGGCGGTGGTCCCTCTCTTCTGGCCGCTCTCGGAAGAACTCCTGCAGGAAGACGTCGTCCTCCCAGATGTCCAGCTCGGCTTGGAGCTGGGCTCGACGACGCTCCTCCTCGGTCCTCCCTCCGCGTCTCCCCTCTGCTGCCCCCGCTGCTGATGCCGCCGCTCCTGGGCCCCCGCCACCGGGCCTTTGCGCCACCGCCGCCGCCGCTGCCGCCGCGGCGTAGGACAACCCTGGTCGCGCTGTCGCGGGTCCTCCCGTCCTTGTTGTTCTCCGCCTCGGGCTCGGCGTCCTTCGCAAGGGGCTGCGGGACCTGCTGCGGCTCCTTCTGGTGTCGCGGGCCCTCTCTCTCCTTTCTGGCCTCGCGTGTTCCCTCCTGCCCGCCCCTTCCACCTCGGGTTCGTTCGCACCGCTTCCTCCTGGCGACGACTCTTTCGCCAGCGTCAGATTTTCCCTTGACTCCCCGTCAGCATCCGGAAACAACTCCTGCGACTGTGGCATCGTCGTTGTCTCCATCTGCTCCTCCCCCTCTTCCGCTGGTGCTCGTCGCCGCGCTGCTCTCTCTCGACTCCGCAGCACCTCCGCCACCTCCGGACCCTCGCGGCTCCTGCTCCTGCTCCGGTCCGCCTGCAACGGGAGGTTCCCGGCACGGAGGAGGAGAGCGTCCGCCCGCCTCGTCCCTCTCCGTTCCCAACTCTCCCTCTGTGGCATTGGGTCCGGGTCCGGGCTGGCCTGCTGGCTTTGGCTCCGGTCACCCTTCCCCGCTCCCCCTTCCTCGCCCCTCCGCTGCTCCTGCTCCTCTCCACATGCTTCCCTCTCCTGTTCTGTGGCCGGACCCCCATTTTCCCCTTGCGGTCGGGCCCCTCTCCGGTCCTGCTGTGAGCCCTGCATGCGCGGGTCTGACGTTTGCTCCCCATCTGGCCCCGGGCTCAACCCTCCCCGCACAGGTCCTGGCCTGCTGTCCTTCTCGGGTCGCCGTCTCCTCTCCCGCTCCCGGCCCCTCCGTTCGGAGGCTTCCTGCTCCTCGACCTCCTCTCTGCCCTCCTCCTCCATCCTTTCTTCTTCTGTGGCTTCCTCCCTCTCCCCTACCGCCGCACGAGTCTCACCCGGTTTGGGGGGTGCCTCCGCAGAAGCCACCCCCCGCTGCGTTGTCAGGGCCTCCGGGTGAGGTGTCCGGTTGCGCCGTCTAGTCCGCCTCCCCGCATCGTCTGCGCTGGCGCTGCGCCCGTCGCCCTCCGGCACCCTCTGTTTCCGGAAGAGAGCGGCCGCCGCCTCCGTCCCGCTGTCGGCATCGGAAGAGGCGGTCGAGCTCCGACTCCGACTCCGAGTCCGGGGTCCCCTCTCCTCCTCCTCCGCTTCCTTTCGGCGCCTCCTCTGGTCGAGGACTTGGACCACGAGGTTGAGCCACTCCACGAGCTGGAGGGCCCCCACTGGCTGGCGACCTCCTTGCGCCATCGGTCCCCCTTGACACAACGGGGGTCTGACCTCCTCTTCCCCGCTCCTTCCCTCCCGCTCCGCCGCCCACCCTTGCTCTTTCCAGTGGTTGGCGAGAATCAGCAGCAGGTTGCTCATTCCCTTCTCCCTCAACCAGTCTGGCCACTTCACTCTCTGGTGTTGGAATGGGCGGAAGGAGACCGCTCTCTTGAGCAGCCTCAGAGTCCACGCTCGCCGTTCCGCTAGCTTCTCCAGGGGACCGTCCTGCCGCCCCATCATCGCCTCTAGCATCTCGTCCTTCCCCCTCGTCAGCTGGTCCAGCGTCCCTTGCTGGCTCAGCTTGGACTCGTCCTTGGTCTTCCAGTTCCCTTCATCGGGGAGTATGAGGCTGGCGACCAGGTGGGCCCACAGAACCGCCAGGTCCTGCTCTTGGTAGGGGGGTTCTGACAGCTCCACCACCACTTGCTGCCAGCCGTGCTGCAACGGACTCTCCCTTTGACTCCCTCTTTGTAGCCCTGGCATTGTGTCCTGGGCTGCCATCACTCTCACTCTGAGTCCCTCTATAAAGTCCGTGACTTCTGGCTCCCCTGCCATTGTCCCGGACAATTCTTCTCTCAGCCACTCTCTGGGACCTGGAGTGCCCTCTGTGTACTGCTGAGAGTGTCCTTCCCCATCCTGATGCAGCCCTGTCCCCTCTTGCCCCCTTAGAGATGGCTCTCCCATCTCCTGCTGCTTGCTGGAGGAGTTTGACCCTGTCCCTTTAAGGGCTTTCCCTCCAACTTCTGAGTGGGTTGGGGGCTCCTGTTCTTTCTGCCCTCTCCCCCTTTGTTCCTCCTCTCCCCCCTTCTGGGTCTGCAGTGGAAGGGGGTTCCTTCTTTCATCCCCCTGCTCTTGCTCCTCACCTTCCATTTCTCTCTGTTGTTTCTCACTGTTCTTGCATTGCTGCTCCTTTCCAGCTGCAGCTGCTAATTGCCTGGCTCCCTGAGTTTGTTGCAGAGCAGGCTCCTGAGCTCCTTTCTTTGGACCTCCTGGGTCCATTTTTTGGTCCCCCCTGGTGGGGATACCACCAAAGGGGGCCCCTAACCTTCCTACAACTGGGTCCTCAAAAAAAACTGCAAAAAAACCACTTAAAACAACTGAAAAATGCCTTTGTTTGGCAGACTCACTCAGAGCTCCTGGAGAACAGGTCCCACCCACAGGAAGTTCAGGTTTAGGTTTAGGGTTAGGTTTAGGGTTAGGGTTAGGGTTAGGGTTAGGGTTAGGGTTAGGGTTAGGGTTAGGGTTAGGAATAAATGATTTTTTTTTTTTTTAGGAATAAATGATTTTTATTGGACAAAGCCACCGTCCTACAGCACGTAAAAACAGTTGTCAGGAACACAAGCACAGTCAACAGGGAGGACAAGGTACAAAGCAATGGAATACAACGCATAAAAACACAGAAGCAAAGAAGCAAACCCCCCTCGGAGAAGTACATCCCTCTGTACAGAACCCAGGACAGACCTGGGAAACAAAAGCAGTTCAAAGCAAATACATAACTAATACAAAACAGGTACACAAAGAGGTACAGCAACAGAAAACAGAAGCAAAAATGTTCAACTATTTACAACAATGTACAACTATTTACAACAGGGCATACGGAGAGAGAAAACATGTGAGATGGATAAGAAAACCCCCGTACACACAGGCCGCCCTTGCTACCGGGGCTCCGCCACCTCCTTGTCCCCGACTCCAGCAGGGGGGTCAGGAATCCGAGGACCCTGACATGCGGACCCATGGCCTGTGGCCACCATCTTCTCTACCCCCTCCGATGCCAGAGGTGTAGCCCTACACATGCCCTCGCCACCGAGGGGCAGCGAAGGCGGCGGGTCGCCCGCCTGCGGCGTGGCCATCCCATCCCCCTCCGCTGCTGCTCCCTCCGGGGACGGGGCCATCCACAACCGGAGCGGCTCGCGAGCCTCCGTCTCCGGCGCCCTGACCGCCTCCTCCCTTGCTGCCTCCGGACCGGGCGGGAAACTGCCGCTCCCCTGCTCCTCCGACTGCATCTCCACCTCCGCAGCGGGATCCGCCTCTTCCACCCGTCTACCCCCGTCCTCCGGCCGTGCCGTCAACACCCTCGGCTCCTCCGTGTGCAGCTGGGCGCTGTGGACCTCCAGCGGCCCCTTGCGCCGCTTGCGCTGCCGCTTCCCCTTGGGACTCCCCTTCCCGCCGGAGCCACCCGTCGGACTCGGAGGCGCGTCCGGAGAGTCGGGAGACGCCGGGCCTCCCCAGTGCTTGCCCGCCTGCCGTTTCCGCGCCCTGCGTTGCGGCTGCGGTCGTGGCGACAGCTTGTCCTCCGCACCCTCGGCACCGCTGCTCTGCCCCTCGCTCCCCTCGTCCGAGGAAGAGGAGGACCCCTCCTCCTCTGCGGATCCCTCTCCCTCCGTCTGCTGGAGCACGGCATAGCGGGAGCCGGACGGCACCGCCGCCGACCCACTCGGACCCGCTCCTCCTCCTCCTCCGGCACAGGGACCCGAGCGACCCTTCCGGCCGCTGCCCACCACCTGCCACGCCTCCTCACAGCCACCTCCACCTCTGCTACTGGTCCCCGGGCGCGAAGCGGCAGGCGCCTCTTCCGCGGCCCGACCCCGAGCGTCAGCCGGGGAGGATGATCTCTCCCACCCGCTCGCTGTCCCTGCCGCTCGCGGCCCCCACTGCCGAGCCTCCGCCTCCGCCTTCCTCCGCTCCCGCTCGAAAGCCTCCGGGTGCCAGATGTTGAGGGCGGATTCGGGACACGTGCGGTACGCGTGTCCGCGAACCCCGCAGAGGCTGCACGTCACCGGCCGATCGCACGCATCGGTGCGGTGGCCGCGCACGCCGCACTTGGAACAGAGTTCCGAGGTGCAGTGGCGCCGGATGTGGTCGAAGGCGCCACAGAGAAAACAGGCCGGCGGCTGGCCGCTGTAGCGTGTGACCCCCCCGGTCCGCCCCCATAAAAAAGTACTTGGGGAGGTGGCGTAGCCGCCCCGTACCCGCGTCGCGGCGCAGCGCCACCACTGCCCGGAACTCGCCCGTCCAGTACCCACGGGCGTCGAGGCGCCGCTCCGGGGGACGCAAGACCGTGCAGCGCTGCGCGAGCCAGATCCCCACGTCCTCCTGCGGAACCACCGTGGTCCGGAAGAAGACCGTGAGGACCTTGGCCTCCCCACGGAACAGCGGCATCAGCATCACATCCCGGGCGAAGTCGGGGTCCCTCTGGAACGCCTCCCGAACCCGGGCCCAGAAGTAGCGGTAGGTGGCGTCGTCCGTCAGGCAGATGTCAATCTCCGGGATCCCCGGGGGCGAGATCACCGCCAGGACGCCGTGCGGTGGAAACTTGAGGTAGCCCTCCAGGAAGTCCCGCTCCACCCATTCTCGCGTAAAGCCCTGCGCCCGGTCCCCCTGCCTATGGCGCAGGCAGATGACGAATCGCTGACGGGGGTCACGCTCCTGGGGCAGCTCTTCAAAGAAGCGCTGCAGAAATTCCTCATCCTCCCACAACTGCTCCTGCCAGGCCTCCTCCCTCCCTGCGGCCCCTCCGGCCGCGGTCCTCCGCCACCACCGAGGGCCGAAGCGTAGCTCCGCGGGGCTTGCTCCCTGCCTCTGCCACTCTCCGGCACTCTTACCCGCTCCCCGCCGATCGGCTGCGTCGGCCGTCTAGGCGGAGACTCCGACCGGGGCGGAGCAGGAGCCCGCAGACGCCCACCCTCCGGCTGAGGAGGGGCGCGGGGACCACTCGGCCCAGGACCTTCCGTGGCCCGGGGCCTGACCACTGGCACACTCGTGTCCACAGCCTCCTCTGCCCGTTCCCCAGTCCCAATGTTCACAGCAGCAGGAGTCTGAGTCCTTTCAAGTTCAGCAGCACCCACAGGAGGGGTGTCAGCAGCAGCAGCAGCAGCAGCAGCAGCGTCTCCGCCACCCGCCGCCAGTTCAACAACGTCCGCAGCATTGTCCCGGAGGGGGGCCAAAGTCCGCACCCCTCCATCTGTCCGTTTTTGACTCTGCCCAGAGTCCTGGGACGAGCTCGGCCCCGTCGCCGCGTCGTCAGCGTCCGGCACGACCGGCTGCACGATCGCCGGCAACGCCCCGGGCGACTCCACCGCCGTCGCCGGCACAGGCGTCCTCCTCCTCCGCTCCCGACCTCGCTCCGCCGGCAGCTCCTGGCGTCGTCCCGGCTCGTCTCCCGACCTCGATCCCGCTCCCGTCGCCGCCATCCGCGCCGTTCCCCGCGCCGGCCGCCTCGGCGATCCAGAAGGACCCCATCGCTCGCCTTAGGGTTAGGGTTAGGGTTAGGGTTAGGGTTAGGGTTAGGGTTAGGGTTAGGGTTAGGGTTAGGAATAAATGATTTTTTTTTTTAGGAATAAATGATTTTTATTGGACAAAGCCACCGTCCTACAGCACGTAAAAACAGTTGTCAAGAACACAAGCACAGCCAAACAGGGAGGACAAGGTACAAAGCAATGGAATACAACGCAGAAAAACACAGAAGCAAATAAACAAACCCCCCTCGGAGAAGTACATCCCGCTGTACAGAACCCAGGACAGACCTGGGAAACAAAAGCAGTTCAAAGCAAATACATAACGAATACAAAACAGGTACACAAAGAGTTACAGCAACAGAAAACAGAAGCAAAAAGTTTCAACTATTCACAACTATGTACAACTATTTACAACAGGGCATACGGAGAGAGAACACACAGGAGGGAGATGGACAAGGAACCCCCGTACACACAGGCCGCCCTTGCTACCGGGGCACCGCCACCTCCTTGTCCCCGACACCGTCAGGGGGGTCAGGAGTCCGAGGACCCCGACATGCGGACCCATGGCCTGCGGCCTCCATCTTCTCTACCCCCTCCGATGTCAGAGGTGTAGCCCTACGCACGCCCTCGCCACTGAGGGGCAGTGAAGGCGGCGGTTCGCCCGCCTGCGGCGTGGCCATCCCATCCCCCTCCGCTGCTGCCCCCTCCGGGGATGGGGCCATCCACAACCGGAGCGGCTCGCGAGCCTCCGTCTCCGGCGCCCTGACCGCCTCCTCCCTTGCTGCCTCAGGACCAGGTGGGATACAGCCGCTCCCCTGCTCCTCCGACTGCATCTCCACCTCCGCAGCGGGATCTGCCTCCTCCACCCGTGTACCCCCTACCTCCGGCCGTGCCGGCACCACCCTCGGCTCCTCCGTGTGCAGCTGGGCGCTGTGGACCTCCAGCGGCCCCTTGCGCCGCTTGCGCTGCCGCTTCCCCTTGGGACTCCCCTTCCCGCCGGAGCCACCCGTCGGACTCGGAGGCGCGTCCGGAGAGTCGGGAGACGCCGGGCCTCCCCGGTGCTTGCCCGCCTGCCGTTTCCGCGCCCTGCGTTGCGGCTGCGGTCGTGGCGACAGCCTGTCCTCCGCACCCCCGGCACCGCCGCTCTGCCCCACGCTCCCCTCGTCCGAGGAAGAAGAGGACCCCTCCTCCTCTGCGGATCCCTCGCCCTCCGTCTCCTGGAGCACGGCATAGCGGGAGCCGGACGGCACCGCCGCCGACCCGCTCGGACCCGCTCCTCCTCCTCCTCCGGCACAGGGACCCAAGCGACCCTTCCGGCCGCTGCCCACCACCTGCCACGCCTCCTCACAGCCACCTCCACCTCTGCTACTGGTCCCCGGGCGCGAAGCGGCAGGCGCCTCTTCCGCGGCCCGACCCCGAGCGTCAGCTGGGGAGGATGATCTCTCCCACCCGCTCGCTGTCCCTGCCGCTCGCGGCCCCCACTGCCGAGCCTCCGCCTCCGCCTTCCTCCGCTCCCGCTCGAAAGCCTCCGGGTGCCAGATGTTGAGGGCGGATTCGGGACACGTGCGGTACGCGTGTCCGCGAACCCCGCAGAGGCTGCACGTCACCGGCCGATCGCACGCGTCGGTGCGGTGGCCGCGCACGCCGCACTTGGAACAGAGTTCCGAGGTGCAGTGGCGCCGGATGTGGTCGAAGGCGCCACAGAGAAAACAGGCCGGCGGCTGGCCGCTGTAGCGCGTGACCCCCCGGTCCGCCCCCATAAAAAAGTACTTGGGGAGGTGGCGTAGCCGCCCCGTACCCGCGTCGCGGCGCAGCGCCACCACTGCCCAGAACTCGCCCGTCCAGTACCCACGGGCGTCGAGGCGCCGCTCCGGGGGACGCAAGACCGTGCAGCGCTGCGCGAGCCAGATCCCCACGTCCTCCTGCGGAACCACCGTGGTCCAGAAGAAGACCGTGAGGACCTTGGCCTCCCCACGGAACAGCGGCATCAGCATCACGTCCCGGGCGAAGTCGGGGTCCCTCTGGAACGCCTCCCGAACCCGGGCCCAGAAGTAGCGGTAGGTGGCGTTGTCCGTCAGGCAGACGTCAATCTCCGGGATCCCCGGGGGCGAGATCACCGCCAGGACGCCGTGCGGTGGAAACTTGAGGTAGCCCTCCAGGAAGTCCCGCTCCACCCATTCCCGCGTAAAGCCCTGCGCCCGGTCCCCCTGCCTATGGCGCAGGCGGATGACGAAGCGCTGACGGGGGTCACGCTCCTGGGGCAGCTCTTCAAAGAAGCGCTGCAGAAATTCCTCGTCCTCCCACAACTGCTCCTGCCAGGCCTCCTCCCTCCCTGCGGCCCCTCCGGCCGTGCGCCCCGACGGCCGCGGTCCTCCGCCACCACCGAGGGCCGAAGCGTAGCTCCGCGGGGCTTGCTCCCTGCCTCTGCCACTCTCCGGCACCCTTACCCGCTCCCCGCCGATCGGCTGCGTCGGCCGTCGAGGCGGAGACTCCGACCGGGGCGGAGCAGGAGCCCGCAGACGCCCACCCTCCGGCTGAGGAGGGGCGCGGGGACCACTCGGCCCAGGACCTTCCGTGGCCCGGGGCCCGACCACTGGCACGCTCACTGGCCCACTCGTGTCCTCACTCGTGTCCACAACCACCGCTGCCCGTTCCCCAGTCCCAGTGTTCACAGCAGCAGGAGTCCGTGGCCCGTCAGAGGCAGCAGCTCCCACAGAAGGGGCGGCGCCAGCAGCAGCAGCAGCAGCCGCGTCTCCGCCACCCGCCGCCAGTTCAGCAACGTCCCCAGCATTGTCCCGGAGGGGGGCCAAAGTCCGCACCCCTCCATCTGTCCGTTTTTGACTCTGCCCAGAGTCCTGGGACGAGCTCGGCCCCGTCGCCGCGTCATCAGCGTCCGGCACGACCGGCTGCATGATCGCCGGCATCGCCCTGGGCGACTCCACCGCCGTCTCCGGCACAGGCGTCCTCCTCCTCCGCTCCCGACCTCGCTCCGCCGGCAGCTCCTGGCGTCGTCCCGGCTCGTCTCCCGACCTCGATCCCGCTCCCGTCGCCGCCATCCGCGCCGTTCCCCGCGCCGGCCGCCGCGGCGATCCGGAAGGACCCCGTCGCTCGCTCTCCTCCGACGCCTCCCGTCCGACACTCCGGTCCCGCTGCGAGTCCGAGCTCTCATCCATCGCCCGCCACCGCCGTCGAAGTCGGCGGCGCTCCTCCAGGCCGCCCACCAACAGCCGCAAGCCTCTCGCAAAGGCCGCGGCCGTCAGCGGTGATGCAGCGTCCTCATAGCGGAAGCACGTCCAGAGCTCCGCCCGTGTGCCCTCACTATCCCCCAGCTGCGCTGCTCTCATTTCCCAATAATCAGCCACCTCACGCAGCCGCCGGGCCATCCCCTCTTATTGCAAGGCGGCCAAGGGCTTCGTGCGCGGCCGCTTAAAGCGCCGAAAGTGCACCATCCGCCGGGCCGCCCTGAGGAAGTCCACCTTGCCCTGAAAGGCCAGGTCCAAGGGATTGTACCACCGCTCCCTGAGCACCGCCACCATGGCCTCCAGCCCCGCCTCCAAAACCCTCTGAACCCCCTGTTGCCCCAACTTGTCCAGGCTGCGCAGCTTGACCCGATCACCCGGCACCCGAATGCAGTGGACCAAGTCCACCCAGAGAATGAGGAGGTCATCTTCACTGAAAGGAAACGACGCCACATCCTCCGCCCACTCCTCCAACGTCCGACAAGGACGCTCGTCCCACACCCAGCTCTCCTCCGTGGCCTCCACCCCCGCGATGCCCAATGCTTCCTCCATATGCTCCCGTTCTTCCTCCTCCCACCTCCGTTGCCTGTCCTCCCGCATCTCCCTCTCCGTCTCCATCTCCGAACTGCCTCTCTCACTTAAGAGACTACTATCGGAGGCGAAGGAAGACACCTCCCAGTCCCAGTCACGCCGGTCACGCCGGTGCCGCTCCACCGAGTGACCGCCACGCAGACTCCAACCACTGGTGCCAACTGCCCCCACTGGCCTCCTGAAGCCCTCATCGCCACTATGCTGCTGCTGTTGGTGCTGCTGCTGCTGCAGCCGCCGCCCTCCTCCTGGCTGGGGCCCAGCCCCCTGCTGCCCATCCCCCTGCTGCCCAGCCCCTTGCTGCCCACCCCCCTGCTGCCCTACAGAAGTCTCTCCCGGGTGCGTGACCACCTGAGGTACATAAGACACCTGGGGGGAATGAGGCAATCCCAAACTGCCTCCCCCTTCCCTGCCTGCACCCTCCTGGACTGCTCCACACAGCTTATCTGCCCGCTCCTCACCCATCCCCCTCTCTGCCACAGCACCCCCAGACACCTCTCCCACCTCCATGGAGTCTGCCTCCTGCTCAGAGGGCTGCAGGAGCTGCAAAAGCTCCTTTTCTATGGCACTTTCCCCAGCAAGGTCAGGCAAAGGAAAGCCCTGCAGCTGCAGCTCTTCCAAAGCCTGCTGCCCTTCCCCCTGCTCCTGCATCTCAGCTCCCCAGGCTGGAGGACAATGCAAACTTTCCTCCACCTCCTGCACCTCCACTTTTCCACTCCCACACCCCAAACTAACTTCCCCAGAACCCCCAGGGGTTCCCCCACCTGGGGAGGGGTCACCCCCCGACTTTCTCCCCCTCCCACCCCCTCAAAAACTCACTTTCTTTGCAGCCCAAACAGGAGCTCCCAAAAATGCTGCCACACCCACAGGAAGTTAGGGTTAGGGTTAGGGTTAGGGTTAGGGTTAGGGTTAGGGTTTAGGGTTAGGGTTAGGGTTAGGGTTAGGGTTTAAGGTTTAGGGTTTAGGGTTTAGGTTTAGGAAATGAGATTTTAGGAAATGAGATTTTTATTGGCAAAGAAAACCGTCCTACAAGACATAAAATACAACCATAAAACCGTCAACAGCAATATATACAAAGAACCATACATGAATAAAATACCAGAGCCATAAAATACGGGAGATAAAATACAAAGCACTACAGACAAGGCACACAGTACGAGGTACAAATTACAAAACAGAACATGCACAAATTAGGGTTAGGGTTAGGGTTAGGGTTAGGGTTAGGGTTAGGGTTAGGGTTAGGGTTAGGGTTAGGAAATGAGATTTTAGGAAATGAGATTTTTATTGGCAAAGAAAACCGTCCTACAGCACATAAAACAGTTGTCAAGAACACAAGCACAGCCAACAGGGAGGACAAGGTACAAAGCAATGGCATACAACGCATAAAAACACAGAAGCAAATAAACAACCCCCCCTCGGAGAAGTACATCCCTCTGTACAGAACCCAGGACAGACCTGGGAAACAAGAGCAGTTCAAAGCAAATACATAACTAATACAAAACAGGTACACAAAGATTTACATCAACAGAAAACATAATCAAAATGTTCAACCATCTAAAACTATGTACAATTATTTACAACAGGGCAGATGGAGAGAGAAAAACACTTGAGATGGACCAGAAAACCCCCGTACCCACAGGCCGCCCTTGCTACCGGGGCACCGCCACCTCCTTGTCCCCGACTCCCTCAGGGGGGTCAGGAGTCCGAGGACCCCGACATGCGGACCCATGGCCTGCGGCCTCCATCTTCTCTACCCCCTCAGATGTCAGAGGTGTAGCCCTACGCACGCCCTCGCCACCGAGGGGCAGTGAAGGCGGCGGGTCGCCCGCTTGCGGCGTGGCCATCCCATCCCCCTCCGCTGCCGCCCCCTCTGGGGACGGGGCCATCCACAACCGGAGCGGCTCGCGAGCCTCCGTCTCCGGCGCCCTGACGGCCTCCTCCCTCGCCGCCTCCGGACCGGGCGGGATACAGCCTTAGGGTTAGGGTTAGGGTTAGGGTTAGGGTTAGGGTTAGGGTTAGGGTTAGGGTTAGGGTTAGGGTTAGGGTTAGGGTTAGGGTTAGGGTTAGGGTTAGGGTTAGGGTTAGGGTTAGGGTTAGGGTTAGGGTTAGGGTTAGGGTTAGGGTTAGGGTTAGGAATAAATGATTTTTTTTTTTTAGGAATAAATGATTTTTATTGGACAAAGCCACCGTCCTACAGCACATAAAACAGTTGTCAAGAACACAAGCACAGCCAACAGGGAGGACAAGGTACAAAGCAATGGCATACAACGCATAAAAACACAGAAGCAAATAAACAACCCCCCCCTCGGAGAAGTACATCCCTCTGTACAGAACCCAGGACAGACCTGGGAAACAAAGCAGTTCAAAGCAAATACATAACTAATACAAAACAGGTACACAAAGATTTACATCAACAGAAAACATAATCAAAATGTTCAACTATTTAAAACTATGTACAACTATTTACAACAGGGCAGATGGAGAGAGAAAAACACTTGAGATGGACCAGAAAACCCCCGTACCCACAGGCCGCCCTTGCTACCGGGGCACCGCCACCTCCTTGTCCCCGACTCCGTCAGGGGGGTCAGGAGTCCGAGGACCCCGACATGCGGACCCATGGCCTGCGGCCTCCATCTTCTCTACCCCCTCCGATGTCAGAGGTGTAGCCCTACGAAGGCCCTCGCCACCGAGGGGCAGTGAAGGCGGCGGGTCGCCCGCTTGCGGTGTGGCCATCCCATCCCCCTCCGCTGCCGCCCCCTCTGGGGACGGGGCCATCCACAACCGGAGCGGCTCGCGAGCCTCCGTCTCCGGCGCCCTGACGGCCTCCTCCCTCGCCGCCTCCGGACCGGGTGGGATACAGCCGCTCCCTTGTTCCTCCGACTGCATCTCCACCTCCGCAGCGGGATCCGCCCCTTCCACCCGTGTACCCCCTACCTCAGGCCGTGCCGGCACCACCCTCGGCTCCTCCGTGTGCAGCTGGGCGCTGTGGACCTCCAGCGGCCCCTTGCGCCGCTTGCGCTGCCGCTTCCCCTTGGGACTCCCCTTCCCGCCGGAGCCACCCGTCGGACTCGGAGGCGCGTCCGGAGAGTCGGGAGACGCCGGGCCTCCCCGGTGCTTGCCCGCCTGCCGTTTCCGCGCCCTGCGTTGCGGCTGCGGTCGTGGCGACAGCTTGTCCTCCGCACCCCGTGCACCGCCGCTCTGCCCCTCGCTCCCCTCGTCCGAGGATGAGGAGGACCCCTCCTCCTCTGCGGATCCCTCGCCCTCCGTCTCCTGGAGCACGGCATAGCGGGAGCCGGACGGCACCGCCGCCGACCCGCTCGGACCCGCTCCTCCTCCTCCTCCGGCACAGGGACCCGAGCGACCCTTCCGGCCGCTGCCCACCACCTGCCACGCCTCCTCACAGCCACCGCCTCCTCCGCTACTGGTCCCCGGGCGCGAAGCGGCAGGCGCCCCTTCCGCGGCCCGACCCCGAGCGTCAGCTGGGGAGGATGACCTCTCCCACCCGCTCGCTGTCCCTGCCGCTCGCGGCCCCCGCTGCCGAGCCTCCGCCTCCGCCTTCCTCCGCTCCCGCTCAAAGGCCTCCGGGTGCCAGATGTTGAGGGCGGATTCAGGACACGTGCGGTACGCGTGTCCGCGAACCCCGCAGAGGCTGCACGTCACCGGCCGATCGCACGCGTCGGTGCGGTGGCCGCGCACGCCGCACTTGGAACAGAGTTCCGAGGTGCAGTGGCGCCGGATGTGGTCGAAGGCGCCACAGAGAAAACAGGCCGGCGGCTGGCCGCTGTAGCGCGTGACCCCCCGGTCCGCCCCCATAAAAAAGTACTTGGGGAGGTGGCGTAGCCGCCCCGTACCTGCGTCGCGGCGCAGCGCCACCACCGCCCGGAACTCGCCCGTCCAGTACCCACGGGCGTCGAGGCGCCGCTCCGGGGGACGCAAGACCGTGCAGCGCTGCGCGAGCCAGATCCCCACGTCCTCCTGCGGAACCACCGTGGTCCGGAAGAAGACCGTGAGGACCTTGGCCTCCCCACGGAACAGCGGCATCAGCAGCACGTCCCGGGCGAAGTCGGGGTCCCTCTGGAACGCCTCCCGAACCCGGGCCCAGAAGTAGCGGTAGGTGGCGTCGTCCATCAGGCAGACGTCAATCTCCGGGATCCCCAGGGGCGAGATCACCGCCAGGACGCCGTGCGGTGGAAACTGGAGGTAGCCCTCCAGGAAGTCCCGCTCCACCCATTCCCGCGTAAAGCCCTGCGCCCGGTCCCCCTGCCTATGGCGCAGGCGGATGACGAAGCGTTGACGGGGGTCACGCTCCTGGGGCAGCTCTTCAAAGAAGCGCTGCAGGAATTCCTCGTCCTCCCACAACTGCTCCTGCCAGGCCTCCTCCCTCCCTGCGGCCCCTCCGGCCGCGCGCCCCGACGGCCGCGGTCCTCCGCCACCACCGAGGGCCGAAGCGTAGCTCCGCGGGGCTTGCTCCCTGCCTTAGGGTTAGGGTTAGGGTTAGGGTTAGGGTTAGGGTTAGGGTTAGGGTTAGGGTTAGGGTTAGGGTTAGGGTTAGGGTTAGGGTTAGGGTTAGGGTTAGGGTTAGGGTTAGGGTTAGGGTTAGGGTTAGGGGTTAGGGGTTAGGGTTAGGGGTTAGGGGTTAGGGGTTAGGGTTAGGGTTAGGGTTAGGGTTAGGGTTAGGGTTAGGGTTAGGGTTAGGGTTAGGGTTAGGGTTAGGGTTAGGGTTAGGGTTAGGGTTAGGGTTAGGGTTAGGGTTAGGGTTAGGGTTAGGGTTAGGGTTAGGGTTAGGGTTAGGGTTAGGGTTAGGGTTAGGGTTAGGAAAATATAATTTTTTTTTTTTTTTTTTTTTAGGAAAATATAATTTTTATTGGGTTAAAACCACCGTTCTACAAAAACAAGTACAGAGAGGGGAGATGCCCACTACATAAACTGTGAGCAGAGCTCCCCGGTACAAAGCAAATACATAAACAGAGTTAAAAGGTTACATTCCCCAAAACAGCACCCTCCCCACCCCAACAAAGTCCCTCCTGGTGCAAGCAAAGGGGAAAAAACAGAAATACATATACACAAAGGTCCATCCTGGCTCAGATACATCGCTAAAGTAACATTGGAAAAACCATATACAAAAGCAGTGTCAAATATACAACTATTTACAGCTATTTACAGATATTTACAGTGCAAAAAGGCCCCTCTATGTGATGGGCGGGTGCACCCCCTGCAGCCAGCCCCACCGCCACCGCC
Source organism: Tiliqua scincoides (assembly GCF_035046505.1). NCBI lineage: Eukaryota > Metazoa > Chordata > Lepidosauria > Squamata > Scincidae > Tiliqua > Tiliqua scincoides. The sequence continues at coordinate 515,285 of NC_089823.1, forward strand.
ACTTGTCCCGAGGCAGGACGCCCCGCTCGTAGCCGGCCTGGTCACCTAGCCGGGACACCACGAAGTCCGTCCACGCCCGGGCCTCGGTGGGCTTCCCGCCCTGCAGCTCCTTGCCCCGCTGGATGGAGAGGGCCAGCAGGACGAAGAGGTTGACCAGCCGGACCACGGCCCACGGGACGGCTCTGGCGAAGGCCCGGGGCCCGCTCCACGCTCCCGCACCTGCTGCTGGCTCGGCCCCGGAGACCACCGTCTCCCAGCCCTGCTCCGCCAGGCTCGGCCAGTCCAGGGCCCGGGAGACGCCCTCCCACAGGCGCCGGGCCGGGGCGCACTCGCTGACAAAGTGCGCCACCGTCTCTCGTGGGAGGGGTTGCTCCGAGCATGCCGGCCGACGGCAGAGCTTGCTGGACTCCACCAGCCAGGGGCTCGTGGCCCCCACCCGCAGCACCTGGTGGAAGGCCCGCCAGCGCAGCTCCCACAGGCTGTGGGGGATCAGCCGGTCCCCGAAGGTGCCCCGGACCGCCTCCGCCTGGAAGAGGTAGTCCGAGAGGCGGGCCCGCTTGAGGCGCCGGTGCGCCCGGGCCGTCTCCAGCAGCCCCTCGGTCAGGGCGTTGTAGATGGCACGCCGGAGAGCCGCCTCCTCCACCCCGGCGTCCGGCCCCTTGCACTGCGCCGCGCTCACCCCGAACTCCCGGATCCAGCCCGCCGCCTCCTGCCAGTACTCCGGGAGGCCGAGCCGCAGCGCGGCCGAGAGGCGGAAGCCCGTCTCCTGCCCCGTCCACCAGCGGCGCCCCCAGGCCGTGCCCTCGAGCACGTCGCGCAGACGGGCCCAGGCCGAGCCGCCCTTCGTGACGGCTAGGGGCACGCCCGCCTCCTCCTCTGCCCGCAGCCGCAGCTGCCACCGCACCACGCCCCCGCAGTTGGCCGCCAGGAAGACGGCCAGGAAGAGCGGGCCCAGCGCCCGCAGGCCCAGGCCGCCCTCGGCCACCCGCCCGTAGGCGGTGGCCCGCGCCAGGGGGAAGAACTTGGTGCCCCAGAGGAAAGCAAAGACCCGTCCCGTCACGCCGTCCAGGAGGCGCTTGGGCGGAGGGAACACCGCGGCCAGGCTGGTGGCCATCGGGGCGCAATAGGTGTTCACGTAGCGCACCCGCTGGTACAGGCCCAGGCGCCAGGGCTGCCACAGCCGCAGCTTGGCCTCCACCTTCTCCTCCCAGGCCCGCCAGTTGGCCTCCCAGCCCCGGCTGCGCAGACTGAAGTGCACGCCCAGGATGGGGACCGTCTCCGCCTCCTCGCCCGCTGCTGCCTGGGCGCCCTCCTCCTCCTCCTCCCAGAGCGAGGCCATGGAGCGGAGCCCCACCGATTCCGCCCGGGGCCGGAGGACGTAGCTCCGGGACTTGTCCGGGTTGACGGCCGCCCCGGACACGGCCTCGTACGCCCGGATCTGCTCCCGGACCGCCCGCAGCTCCCCAGAGGTCCGCACCAGCAGCGAGACGTCGTCGGCGTGGGCGACGACCTTCACGGGCCCCTCGCCGCTGCCCCCGGACAGGTCGATGCCCCCGATCCGCCCATCCCGCTGGATGCGCACCAGCAGCGGGTCCAGCGCCAGCACGTACAGCAGGGCGCTGAGCGGGCAGCCCTGCCGGATGCCCGAGCGCAGGAAGACCGGCTCCCCCGGGTGCCCGTTCACCCACGGGGTGACGCTGGCCTGGCGGTACAGGGTGCGCAGGTACCCCACGAAGGCCTCGGGGACGCCCTTGCTGACCAGCACCTGCTCCAGGTAGGCCCGGTCGACCCGGTCGAAGGCCTTCGACTGGTCGACCTGCAGGACCGCGCCGCCCCACACGCCCGCCCGGGTGGCCTGGAAGACCTCCCGCAGCACGATCAGCGAGTCCGCCATCCGCCGCCCCGGGACCGCGCTGGTCTGCGTCCCGTGGACGAGCTTGGGCGACACCCTCGCCAGGCGGGTGTTGAGCACCTTGGCGAGGATGCGGTAGTCCACGTTGGTCAGCGTGATGGGGCGCCAGTTGGTGACCAACGTGGGGTCCCCTCCCTTGTACAGGAAGGTGAACGCCCCCCCGAAGAACGCCCCGCTGAAGCTGCTCTTCCCCGACAGGGCCTCGTTGAAGGCCTCTGTCAGCGGCTGGGCCAGGTGCTGCTGGAAGGCCTTGTAGAAGGCGTAGCCTAGGCCGTCCGGGCCGGGCGCCGAGGCCTCTCGGCCCCGCCGGATGGCCTCCAGCACCTCCTCCACCGTCACCGGACGGGTCAGGCCCTCCTCCTCCTCCGCGCTGAGCCGGTCCCGCTCCTCGGGCAGGGCGTCCCGCAAGAAGGCCCGCACGGCCTCCGGGTCCTGCCCCTTGCCCCCGTAGAGCGCCTGATAGTGTCGGTGCAGGACCGACAGTATGCCCTCCGGGGTGGTGCGCAGCTGCCCGCTCCCCGCCTCCCGCAGGCCCTCCATGGGCTGCTGGGGCGCCCGGACCCGCCGGCTCTGCTCCCACTCGTCGCGCTCGACCACCGGCCCCTTGGCGCGGCATCGCTGTCGCTGCCGCCGGCGCTCGCGCCGCTTGCGGTGGAAGGCCCGGACGACGTCGCCGTCCCGCGCCAGCTTCTCCCGGTCCCAGGCCAGGCCCCGGTTGATGCGCTGGTGGGCGGCCAGGAACCCGTTCAGCGCCCGGTGGTACTCCGCCAGGTCCCGGCGGTAGGCCCGCGCGGTCAGCGCCTGGCTCCGGCTCCGGATCTCCCCCTTCAGGCTCTCCCACCAGGCCGTGAGCCGGCAGGGCTCGTGCGCCAGCCGGGTCTTGGCAGATACGATGGCCGCCTCCAACACGTCCCGCAGCTCCTGCTCCCGCAGCAGGTGCGGGTGCAGCCGCCAACGCGGCCGCCCGCGGGGCGGCATGCGCCCCGTCGCCAGGCGACAGGCCAGCAGGCCGTGGTCCGACCACGGCGTCAGGCGCAGCTGGCACTCCCGCACCTCCCAGAAGGCCTCCGCCCACACCCGGTCCAGCCGGCTGGCCACGCTGGGGTGGTAATAGGTGAAGCGGCCCTCCCGCCGCTCCGGGCAGTTGGCTTGGAAGGTGTGCCTGCAGTGCGTGGGGAAGAAGCCCAGATGGTTCTCCGCCTGCAGGGCCGCGTCCATGAGGCCGAGCTCGCCCTCCAGGAGCTCCTGCAAGCTCCTCTCCTCCGGGGTCAGGGGGGCCGGGGCTGGCGCCGCCCCGGGACGCAGCGACACCCGGTCCTGCTCCCGGGCCCGGTTGTTGAAATCCCCTGCTACCAGCAGCGACCGCTGGGTCGCCACCGCGTGGTCCCGCAGGCGCGTCCACAGGCTCTTGCGGAGCCCGGTCCGCTGGGGGCCGTAGACGGCGCAGAGCCGGAAACGCCGCTCCTCCGGCTCGCCGGACTCGGAGACGCCGGACAGGTTGAAATCCAGCAGGGCCAAGTGCCCCGGCGTCACCTCCACCCAGCGCTTGACGGTCAGGCCCTTCCGGGCCCGCACCAGCACCGCCACCCCGCCTGTCCCTTCCGGGGTGAAGGACCAGAAGGACGGGCCGCCCCGCCAGCGCCGCTGAGCACTGCTGCGCTCCTCCTCTCCCCGAAAGTGCAGCTCCTGCAGCACGATCAGGTCGAGGTCCAGGCGGTCGAGCGCCGCCAGGATCTCCCCCCGCCTCTCCTCCTGCCTCAAGCCCCTGGCGTTCCAGGTGGCTAAGTTTAGCCTCCAGGCTGGACCCCCTTGGCTCTCCATTAGGATAGCTTAATAAAGTGGGGTTGGGTCCCGAAACAAAGGATCGACGGTACAAACGAAAAACGCTTAAGTCAGCTGCAGAAGTCTCCCAACTAACAGAAAACACACACTAGAAAACTCAAACGCACAACAGAAAACAGGCTTCACTCAGCCGTTGCCCCAACGTGGGGCGCACCCGGTGCAGGTCCACCCTCCTGCTGCTGCTGCTGCTGCTCTCCGCTCGGAGAGGGGTCCGGAGCCGCCGACTGGCACTCCATCTCCTCCCCGGCGTCCTCCTCTACCCCCCCCAGGCTCGCGTCTGGGGGTGTAGCAATACCAGCGAGGGGGTGGGTGGGGTCCGTCTCGGTGCCCCCGCCGCCCGGCCCTTCCCCGGGGTCCCCCTCCTCCGGCCGCCACTCCGGAGAGAGCGCCAGTTGCAGGCACTGGTCGCTCGTCTCCATCTCATGGGACGTTGGGTCCCCCTCTCCCTCGTTGCCGTGCTCCACTGCCATGCGTTGCGCAGTGCCAGCCTCCGTTGTTCCTCCCGGCGTGCCGGGTGCCCTCTCCCCCTGGGCCACAAGGGCCGGACCCTGTTCCTGCTCCACCTCGGGGTTGGGCGAAGCCTTCCGAGGCTTCTTGCGCCTCTCCTTGGGGCTCTCCCGCACTCTGCCCTCCTCCGCGTCTCCAGGGGATTCTGGACCCGCCTTGTCACCCCTCCGCTTGCGCGAGCTGCGCCTCTGCTTGGGCCGCTGCTCCGCCCGGCTGCCCGCCAAGCTCTCCTCCTCGGACGAGGAGCTCCCGCCTGCCGCCGGGGCCTCTCCCTCCTCCTGCTCCGCCAGCACACGCAGCACCCCATAGCGGGACGGGCCCGCCTCCTCCTCCACCTCCTGGCCTCCCTGCGGCTCTGCACGGCCCGTGCCCTTCCCACGACGGCGGGACACGGTCGTCCAGCCCGCCTCCTCCTCCTCCCGATCCTCGGCCTGCGCCGCCCCCGCCGGGGCCTCCGCCCGCTGCTGCTGTTGCTGCTGCTGGCTCCGCTCCGCCCTGCGAGCCCGCTCCTCCCGCCGCTCCTGCGCGGCTCGCTCCCGGGCCTCCGCCTCCCGCCGCATCCCCTCGGTGGCCTGCCGCCACTCACGCTCGTAGGCGTCGGGGTAGCGGATGTTAATGGCGGACTGGGGGCAGAGCCGGTAAGCGTGCCCGCGCTCCCCACACAGGCTGCAGGTGACCGGCCGATCGCACAGGCCGGTCCGGTGGCCCCGCACCCCGCACTTGGAGCACAGCTCCGAAACGCAGTGGCGGCGGAGGTGGTCAAAGCCGCCACACAGGAAACAGGCCGGCGGCTGCCCGCTGTACCTGGTCACGCCCCGATCTGCCCCCATGAAAAAATATTTGGGGAGGTGGCGCAACCTGCCGGTGAACGGCTCCCGCCCGAGGGATACGATGGCCCGGTACTCCCCCGTCCAGTACCCCTTGGCGTCCAAGCGCTTCTCGGGCGGCATCAGCACCGTGCAGTGCCGGCTCAGCCACCGCCCGACGTCCTCCTCCGGCACCACGGTGGTGCGGAAGAACACGGTGAGGACCTTGGCCTCCCCCCGGAATAGCGGGATCAGGGAGAGGTCCTGGGCAAAGCGGGGGTCCCGCCGGTACGCCTCCCGTGCCCGCTCCCAGAACAGCTGGTACCCCAGCTCGCTCCGGAAGCAGAGGTCGATCTCGGGGATCCCCGGGGGCGTCAAGATGGCCAAGACCTCTGCGGGTGGAAAACCCAGCTCCCCCTCGAGGAACTCGCCCTCGATCCACTCCCGGGTACAGGTCTCGGCCTTGTCCCCCTTGCAGCGCAGGCGCACCACAAAGCGCTGCCTGGGGTCCTGCTGCGGCTGCTGCGGCCCCTCCTCAAAAAAGCGGTGGAGGAACTCGGCGTCCTCCCACAGCTCCCTATCTGGGTCCTCCCAGGTGGCCCTGCCGGGGCGCGCTCCAGCACCCGCCCCCCTCAGTCCTGCTGCGGTGCCCCCAGCCGCAGCAGAGGCATAGCTCCGGGGCGGCTGCCCGCTGCCCACACCCCCGCTCGCCACCCTGTTGGTATCGGGCTGTTGTTTTGGCGGTGGAGCGTGGCTATCGGGTTTCCCCGTGTCCGTGTTGGCAGAGTTCAGTTCCACAGTGTCTGTGTGGGGCAGAGTTATACTCACTCTGCCACCGCCAGATGGTCCTTGTGGGTCCAAGGCCATCATGTCCCTGCCCGCCTCCGCGGGGTCTGCGCCGTCTGCCGCTGCCGCCGCGTCGCTCCTCGCCGTCGCCGTCACCGTCACCCGCGTGGACCGGTCTCCGGATGTTGTCTGCTGGGGTCCTGGGCCGTTCCGCTCCTCCTGCTGTCGTCCGCCACCGCCACTGCCGCCTCCGCTGCCGCCGCTCCGTCCTCTCCCGCCTCCGTCCGATCTCCCGGGTCCGCTCCACAGGCTGGGTCCCCGATCGAGCCCCTGGTCTCGCTCCCGCTCCGCCTCGGCCTCCGCCCTGGCCGCCGCCCGCTGCCGGATCCGCAGCCTCTCCTGCAGCGCCTCCGCGATCCGCTCCAGGCCGCTCGCAAAGGCGCTGCCCGTCAGCTCCTCTCCGCCCTCTCCGTCCAGGAACGGGGGCCGGTTGTCCCGCGACAGCGCCTCCGCATCTGTCAGCGTGCGGCTCCTCCGCTCCCAGTGCCCTGCCACTGCCTGCAGCACCGCCCGCATCCCTTCCTCCGTCAGCCAGGACGGGAAGCGGGCCTTGCGGTGCCGAAAGCGACGGAAGGCGAGCACCTTCCGCACGGCCAGGATGGTGTGCACCTTGTGCTGGACTGCCTGCTCCAGGGGGCCCTCCCACTGCTCCCTGAGCACATCCACCAGTTTCCCCTTGGCCTCGCTCAGCAGGTCAAAAACTTGCTGCTGGCTGCATTTGCTCAGGTCTTTGAGTTTTAATTTCCCTTTCACAGGCCCCTCTGGGAGACTGATGTTCCAGACCAGGTCTCCCCAGAGCAGCAGGAGATCCCTGTCCTCCCAGGGGGGCTGCTGAAGGTCCTGAGCCCACTGGGCCAGAGTCTTCCCCGGGCGCTCCGCCCACCCAGACTGCCAGCCCTGCACCCCCTCTCTTTGGGACCTGCCTGAGCCATCAGTGTCCTCCACCTCCCTTTCAGTCTCCAGCTCCACCTCAGAGCTCCCCCTGCTGCTTGCAAGACTCCCTGCAGAGGCTACAGAGGCTGCCTCCCAGTCCCTGTCCCTAGAGGCCCTTGCTGTGCCACTCCTGCTTCTAGGAGGGCTTCCCCAGGCCTGCTCCCTCAGAGACCAGCCCCCAGGGAGCCTCTCCCCCTGCCCCTGCCGCTTCTGTCGCTCTCTCCCCCTCTCCCTGTGCCCAGCAGAGGCTTGCCTGCCTTCCAGCTGGGCTCCCTGAGCTTCTGCTCCAGAGGCCTGCAAAGCCTGGGGCTCGCCTAGCCTGGCTTGCCCAGGGAGGCCTCCCTCCAGTTCAGCCTGCCCCAGCAGGGCGGGGCACGCCCAAACTTGCCCCAAAGTGGCTCCCCCTCGATCCTCGGGGTGCCTAGGAACCCCTGCCACACTGTCCCCTTCCAATTCCATCCTCACTGGCTGGATGGGGAAGGATTCAGCTCTGGCCTCCTTGTTCAGCTGATCTTGCTGCAAGGGCAGAGGCTGCAAGATGGCCTCTAGGCCTCTCCCTTCCAAACTTTCCCCTGCTGCTCCCGCTCCAATCCTCCGACATCCACCCCCCAAAACACCTACATCGGGGTCCCCTAAGGTTCCCCTACATGGTGGGGTGTCCCCCACCCGCGCCCCCTCCGTATTGAGCGAAAAAATTAAGTTTTTTCCACACCAACCTGAGGAGCTCCCAACAAACACAACCTCACCCACCGGAAGTCAGGTTTAGGTTTTGGTTTTAGGTTTTGGTTTTGGTTTTGGTTTAGGTTTAGGTTTTGGTTTAGGTTTAGGTTTTGGTTTAGGTTTAGGTTTAGGTTTAGGTTTAGGAAAATATAATTTTTTTTTTTTTAGGAAAATATAATTTTTATTGGGTTAAAACCACCGTTCTACAAAAAACAAGTACAGAGAGGGGAGATGCCCACTACATAAACTGTGAGCAGAGCTCCCCGGTACAAACCAAATACAGAAACAGAGTTAAAAAGTTACATTCCCCAAAACAGCACCCTCCCCACCCCAACAAAGTCCCTCCTGGTGCAAACAGAGGGAAAAAACAGAAATACATAAACACAAAGGTCCATCCTGGCTCAGATACATGTCTTAAGTAACATTGGAAAAAAACTATGTACAAAAACAGTGGCAGACATACAGATATTTACATATATGTACATTTCAAAAGGGCCCCTCTATGTGATGGGCGGGTGCACCCCCTGCAGCCAGGCCCACCGCCGCCGCCACTTGTCCCGAGGCAGGACGCCTCGCTCGTAGCCGGCCTGGTCGCGGAGCCGGGACAGCACGAAGTCCGTCCACGCCCGGGCCTCGGTGGGCTTCCCGCCCTGCAGCTCCTTGCCCCGCTGGATGGAGAGGGCGAGCAGGACAAAGAGGTTGACCAGCCGGACCACGGCCCACGGGACGGCTCTGGCGAAGGCCCGGGGCCCGCTCCACGCTCCCGCACCTGCTGCTGGCTCGGCCCCGGAGACCACCGTCTCCCAGCCCTGCTCCGCAAGGCTCGGCCAGTCCAGGGCCCGGGAGACGCCCTCCCACAGGCGCCGGGCCGGGGCGCACTCGCTGACAAAGTGCGCCACCGTCTCTCGTGGGAGGGGCTGCTCCGAGCAGGCCGGCCGACGGCAGAGCTTGCTGGACTCCACCAGCCAGGGGCTCGTGGCCCCCACCCGCAGCACCTGGTGGAAGGCCCGCCAGCGCAGCTCCCACAGGCTGTGGGGGATCAGCCGGTCCCCGAAGGTGCCCCGGACCGCCTCCGCCTGGAAGAGGTAGTCCGAGAGGCGGGCCCGCTTGAGGCGCCGGTGCGCCCTGGCCGTCTCCAGCAGCCCCTCGGTCAGGGCGTTGTAGATGGCACGCCGGAGAGCCGCCTCCTCCACCCCGGCGTCCGGCCCTTTGCACTGCACAGCGCTCACCCCGAACTCCCGGATCCAGCCCGCCGCCTCCTGCCAGTACTCCGGGAGGCCGAGCCGCAGCGCGGCCGAGAGGCGGAAGCCCGTCTCCTGCCCCGTCCACCAGCGGCGCCCCCAGGCCGTGCCCTCGAGCACGTCGCGCAGACGGGCCCAGGCCGAGCCGCCCTTTGTGACGGCTAGGGGCACGCCCGCCTCCTCCTCGGCCTGCAGCCGCAGCTGCCACCGCACCACGCCCCCGCAGTTGGCCGCCAGGAAGACGGCCAGGAAGAGCGGGCCCAGCGCCCGCAGGCCCAGGCCGCCCTCGGCCACCCGCCCGTAGGCGGTGGCCCGCGCCAGGGGGAAGAACTTGGTACCCCACAGGAACGCAAAGACCCGCCCCGTCACGCCGTCCAGGAGGCGCTTGGGCGGAGGGAACACCGCGGCCAGGCTGGTGGCCATCGGGGTGCAGTAGGTGTTGATGTACCTCACCCGCTGGTACAGGCCCAGGCGCCAGGGCTGCCACAGCCGCAGCTTGGCCTCCACCTTCTCCTCCCAGGCCCGCCAGTTGGCCTCCCAGCCCCGGCCGCGCAGGCTGAAGTGCACGCCCAGGATGGGGACCGTCTCCGCCTTAGGGTTAGGGTTAGGGTTAGGGTTAGGGTTAGGGTTAGGGTTAGGGTTAGGGTTAGGGTTAGGGTTAGGGTTAGGGTTAGGGTTAGGGTTAGGGTTAGGGTTAGGGTTAGGGTTAGGGTTAGGGTTAGGGTTAGGGTTAGGGTTAGGGTTAGGGTTAGGGTTAGGGTTAGGGTTAGGGTTAGGGTTAGGGTTAGGGTTAGGGTTAGGGTTAGGGTTAGGGTTAGGGTTAGGGTTAGGGTTAGGGTTAGGGTTAGGGTTAGGGTTAGGGTTAGGGTTAGGGTTAGGGTTAGGGTTAGGGTTAGGGTTAGGGTTAGGGTTAGGGTTAGGGTTAGGGTTAGGGTTAGGGTTAGGGTTAGGGTTAGGGTTAGGGTTAGGGTTAGGGTTAGGGTTAGGGTTAGGGTTAGGGTTAGGGTTAGGGTTAGGGTTAGGAATAAATGATTTTTTTTTTTTTTTAGGAATAAATGATTTTTATTGGACAAAGCCACCGTCCTACAGCACATAAAACAGTTGTCAAGAACACAAGCACAGCCAACAGGGAGGACAAGGTACAAAGCAAGGGCATACAACGCATAAAAACACAGAAGCAAATAAACAACCCCCCCCTCGGAGAAGTACATCCCTCTGTACAGAACCCAGGACAGACCTGGGAAACAAAGCAGTTCAAAGCAAATACATGACTGATACAAAACAGGTACACAAAGATTTACAGCAACAGAAAACAGAATCGAAAGGTTCAACTATTTAAGACTATGTACAACTATTTACAACAGGGCAGATGGAGAGAGAAAAACCCTTGAGATGGACCAGAAAACCCCCGTACCCACAGGCCGCCCTTGCTACTGGGGCACCGCCACCTCCTGGTCCCCGACTCCGTCAGGGGGGTCAGGAATCCGAGGACCCCGACATGCGGACCCATGGCCTGCGGCCTCCATCTTCTCTACCCCCTCCGAGATCAGAGGTGTAGCCCTACGAAGGCCCTCGCCACCGAGGGGCAGTGAAGGCAGCGGGTCGCCCGCCTGCGGCGTGGCCATCCCATCCCCCTCCGCAGCTGCCCCCTCCGGGGACGGGGCCATCCACAACCGGAGCGGCTCGCGAGCCTCCGGCTCCGGCGCCCTGACGGCCTCCTCCCTCGCCGCCTCCGGACCGGGCGGGATACAGCCGCTCCCCCGCTCCTCCGACTGCATCTCCACCTCCGCAGCGGGATCCGCCTCCTCCACCCGTCTACCCCCTACCTCCGGATGTGCTGTCAACACCCTCGGCTCCTCCGTGTGCAGCTGGGCGCTGTGGACCTCCAGCGGCCCCTTGCGCCGCTTGCGCTGCCGCTTCCCCTTGGGACTCCCCTTCCCGCCAGAGCCACCCGGCGGACTCGGAGGCGCGTCCGGAGAGTCGGGAGACGCCGGGCCTCCCCGGTGCTTGCCCGCCTGCCGTTTTCGCGCCCGTCGTTGCGGCTGCGGTCGTGGCGACAGCTTGTCCTCCGCACCTCGTGCACTGCCGCTCTGCCCCTCGCTCCCCTCGTCCGAGGATGAGGAGGACCCCTCCTCCTCTGCGGATCCCTCGCCCTCCGTCTCCTGGAGCACGGCATAGCGGGAGCCGGACGGCACCGCCGCCGACCCGCTCGGACCCGCTCCTCCTCCTCCTCCGGCACAGGGACCCGAGCGACCCTTCCGGCCGCTGCCCACCACCTGCCACGCCTCCTCACAGCCACCTCCACCTCTGCTACTGGTCCCCGGGCGCGAAGCGGCAGGCGCCTCTTCCGCGGCCCGACCCCGAGCGTCAGCCGGGGAGGATGATCTCTCCCACCCGCTCGCTGTCCCTGCCGCTCGCGGCCCCCACTGCCGAGCCTCCGCCTCCGCCTTCCTCCGCTCCCGCTCGAAAGCCTCCGGGTGCCAGATGTTGAGGGCGGATTCGGGACACGTGCGGTACGCGTGTCCGCGAACCCCACAGAGGCTGCACGTCACCGGCCGATCGCACGCGTCGGTGCGGTGGCCGCGCACGCCGCACTTGGAACAGAGTTCCGAGGTGCAGTGGCGCCGGATGTGGTCGAAGGCGCCACAGAGAAAACAGGCCGGCGGCTGGCCGCTGTAGCGCGTGACCCCCCGGTCCGCCCCCATAAAAAAGTACTTGGGGAGGTGGCGTAGCCGCCCCGTACCCGCGTCGCGGCGCAGCGCCACCACTGCCCGGAACTCGCCCGTCCAGTACCCACGGGCGTCGAGGCGCCGCTCCGGGGGACGCAAGACCGTGCAGCGCTGCGCGAGCCAGATCCCCACGTCCTCCTGCGGAACCACCGTGGTCCGGAAGAAGACCGTGAGGACCTTGGCCTCCCCACGGAACAGCGGCATCAGCATCACGTCCCGGGCGAAGTCGGGGTCCCTCTGGAACGCCTCCCGAACCCGGGCCCAGAAGTAGCGGTAGGTGGCGTCGTCCGTCAGGCAGACGTCAATCTCCGGGATCCCCGGGGGCGAGATCACCGCCAGGACGCCGTGCGGTGGAAACTTGAGGTAGCCCTCCAGGAAGTCCCGCTCCACCCATTCCCGCGTAAAGCTCTGCGCCCGGTCCCCCTGCCTATGGCGCAGGCGGATGACGAAGCGCTGACGGGGGTCACGCTCCTGGGGCAGCTCTTCAAAGAAGCGCTGCAGAAATTCCTCATCCTCCCACAACTGCTCCTGCCAGGCCTCCTCCCTCCCTGCGGCCCCTCCGGCCGCGCGTCCCGACGGCCGCGGTCCTCCGCCACCACCGAGGGCCGAAGCGTAGCTCCGCGGGGCTTGCTCCCTGCCTCTGCCACTCTCCGGCACCCGTACCCGTTCCCCGCTGATCGGCTGCGGCGGCCGTCGAGGCGGAGACTCCGACCGGGGCGGAGCAGGAGCCCGCAGACGCCCACCCTCCGGCTGAGGAGGGGCGCGGGGACCACTCGGCCCAGGACCTTCCGTGGCCTGGGGCCCGACCACTGGCACGCTCACTGGCCCACTCGTGTCCACAGCCTCCTCTGCCCGTTCCCCAGTCCCAGTGTTCACAGCAGCAGGAGTCCGAGGCCCGTCAGAGGCAGCAGCTCCCACAGAAGGGGCGGCAGCAGCAGCAGCAGCAGCAGCAGCAGCAGCGTCTCCGCCACCCGCCGCCAGTTCAGCAACGTCCCCAGCATTGTCCCGGAGGGGGGCCAAAGTCCGCACCCCTCCATCTGTCCGTTTTTGACTCTGCCCAGAGTCCTGGGACGAGCTCGGCCCCGTCGCCGCGTCATCAGCGTCCGGCACGACCGGCTGCACGATCGCTGGCCTCGCCCTGGGCGACTCCACCGCCGTCTCCGGCACAGGCGTCCTCCTCCTCCGCTCCCGACCTCGCTCCGCTGGCAGCTCCTGGCGTCGTCCCGGCTCGTCTCCCGACCTCGATCCCGCTCCCGTCGCCGCCATCCGCGCCGTTCCCCGCGCCGGCCGCCGCGGCGATCCGGAAGGACCCCGTCGCTCGCTCTCCTCCGACGCCTCCCGTCCGACACTCCGGTCCCGCTGCGAGTCCGAGCTCTCATCCATCGCCCGCCACCGCCGTCGAAGTCGGCGGCGCTCCTCCAGGCCGCCCACCAACAGCCGCAAGCCTCTCGCAAAGGCCGCGGCCGTCAGCGGCGATGCAGCGTCCTCATAGCGGAAGCACGTCCAGAGCTCCGCCCGTGTGCCCTCACTATCCCCCAGCTGCGCTGCTCTCATTTCCCAATAATCAGCCACCTCACGCAGCCGCCGGGCCATCCCCTCTTCCTGCAAGGCGGCCAAGGGCTTCGTGCGCGGCCGCTTAAAGCGCCGAAAGTGCACCATCCGCCGGGCCGCCCTGAGGAAGTCCACCTTGCCCTGAAAGGCCAGGTCCAAGGGATTGTACCACCGCTCCCTGAGCACCGCCACCATGGCCTCCAGCCCCGCCTCCAAAACCCTCTGAACCCCCTGTTGCCCCAACTTGTCCAGGCTGCGCAGCTTGACCCGATCACCCGGCACCCGAATGCAGTGGACCAAGTCCACCCAGAGAATGAGGAGGTCATCTTCACTGAAAGGAAACGACGCCACATCCTCCGCCCACTCCTCCAACGTCCGACAAGGACGCTCGTCCCACACCCAGCTCTCCTCCGTGGCCTCCACCCCCGCGATGCCCAGTGCTTCCTCCATATGCTCCCGTTCTTCCTCCTCCCACCTCCGTTGCCTGTCCTCCCGCATCTCCCTCTCCGTCTCCATCTCCGAACTGCCTCTCTCACTTAAGAGACTACTATCGGAGGCGAAGGAAGACACCTCCCAGTCCCAGTCACGCCGGTCACGCCGGTGCCGCTCCACCGAGTGACCGCCACGCAGACTCCAACCACTGGTGCCAACTGCCCCCACTGGCCTCCTGAAGCCCTCATCGCCACTATGCTGCTGCTGTTGGTGCTGCTGCTGCTGCAGCCGCCGCCCTCCTCCTGGCTGGGGCCCAGCCCCCTGCTGCCCATCCCCCTGCTGCCCAGCCCCTTGCTGCCCACCCCCCTGCTGCCCTACAGAAGTCTCTCCCGGGTGAGTGACCACCTGAGGTACATAAGACACCTGGGGGGAAGGAGGCAAGCCCAAACTGCCTCCCCCTTCCCTGCCTGCATCCTCCTGGACTGCTCCACACAGCTTATCTGCCCGCTCCTCACCCATCCCCCTCTCTGCCACAGCACCCCCAGACACCTCTCCCACCTCCATGGAGCCTGCCTCCTGCTCAGAGGGCTGCAGGAGCTGCAAAAGCTCCTTTTCTATGGCACTTTCCCCAGCAAGGTCAGGCAAAGGAAAGCCCTGCAGCTGCAGCTCTTCCAAAGCCTGCTGCCCTTCCCCCTGCTCCTGCATCTCAGCTCCCCAGGCTGGAGGACAATGCAAACTTTCCTCCACCTCCTGCACCTCCACTTTTCCACTCCCACACCCCAAACTAACTTCCCCAGAACCCCCAGGGGTTCCCCCACCTGGGGAGGGGTCACCCCCCGACTTTCTCCCCCTCCCACCCCCTCAAAAACTCACTTTCTCTGGAGAACAAACAGGAGCTCCAAAAAATGCTGCCACTCCCACAGGAAGTTAGGGTTAGGGTTAGGGTTAGGGTTAGGGTTAGGGTTAGGGTTAGGGTTAGGGTTAGGGTTAGGGTTAGGGTTAGGGTTAGGGTTAGGGTTAGGGTTAGGGTTAGGGTTAGGGTTAGGGTTAGGGTTAGGGTTAGGGTTAGGGTTAGGGTTAGGGTTAGGGTTAGGGTTAGGGTTAGGGTTAGGGTTAGGGTTAGGGTTAGGGTTAGGGTTAGGGTTAGGGTTAGGAATAAATGATTTTTTTTTTTTTTAGGAATAAATGATTTTTATTGGACAAAGCCACCGTCCTACAGCACGTAAAAACAGTTGTCAGGAACACAAGCACAGCCAACAGGGAGGACAAGGTACAAAGCAATGGCATACAACGCATAAAAACACAGAAGCAAAGAAACAAACCCCCCTCAGAGAAGTACATCCTTCTGTACAGAACCCAGGACAGACCTGGGAAACAAGAGCAGTTCAAAGCAAATGCATAACTAATACAAAACAGGTACACAAAGAGTTACAGCAGCAGAAAACAGAATCAAAAAGGTTCAACTATTTACAACTATGTACAATTATTTACAACAGGGCATACGGAGAGAGAACACACAGGAGGGAGATGGACAAGGAACCCCCGTACCCACAGGCCGCCCTTGCTACCGGGGCACCGCCACCTCCGTGCCCCCGACTCCGTCAGGGGGGTCAGGAGTCCGAGGACCCCGACATGCGGACCCATGGCCTGCGGCCTCCATCTGCTCTACCCCCTCCGATGTCAGAGGTGTAGCCCTACGAAGGCCCTCGCCACCGAGGGGCAGTGAAGGCGGCGGGTCGCCCGCTTGCGGTGTGGCCATCCCATCCCCCTCCGCTGCCGCCCCCTCTGGGGACGGGGCCATCCACAACCGGAGCGGCTCGCGAGCCTCCGTCTCCGGCGCCCTGACGGCCTCCTCCCTCGCCGCCTCCGGACCGGGCGGGATACAGCCGCTCCCCTGCTCCTCCGACTGCATCTCCACCTCCGCAGCGGGATCCGCCTCCTCCACCTGTCTACCCCCTACCTCCGGCCGTGCTGTCAACACCCTCGGCTCCTCCGTGTGCAGCTGGGCGCTGTGGACCTCCAGCGGCCCCTTGCGCCGCTTGCGCTGCCGCTTCCCCTTGGGACTCCCCTTCCTGCCAGAGCCACCCGGCGGACTCGGAGGCGCGTCCGGAGAGTCGGGAGACGCCGGGCCTCCCCGGTGCTTGCCCGCCTGCCGTTTCCGCGCCCTGCGTTGCGGCTGCGGTCGTGGCGACAGCCTGTCCTCCGCACCCCCGGCACCACCGCTCTGCCCCTCGCTCCCCTCGTCCGAGGATGAGGAGGACCCCTCCTCCCCTGCGGATCCCTCGCCCTCCGTCTCCTGGAGCACGGCATAGCGGGAGCCGGACGGCACCGCCGCCGACCCGCTCGGACCCGCTCCTCCTCCTCCTCCGGCACAGGGACCCGAGCGACCCTTCCGGCCGCTGCCCACCACCTGCCACGCCGCCTCACAGCCACCTCCACCTCCGCTGCTTGTCCCCGGGCGCGAAGCGGCAGGCGCCTCTTCCGCGGCCCGACCCCGAGTGTCGGCCGGGGAGGATGACCTCTCCCACCCGCTCGCTGTCCCTGCCGCTCGCGGCCCCCGCTGCCGAGCCTCCACCTCCGCCTTCCTCCGCTCCCGCTCGAAAGCCTCCGGGTGCCAGATGTTGAGGGCGGACTCGGGACACGTGCGGTACGCGTGCCCGCGAACCCCGCAGAGGCTGCACGTCACCGGCCGATCGCACGCGTCGGTGCGGTGGCCGCGCACGCCGCACTTGGAACAGAGTTCCGAGGTGCAGTGGCGCCGGATGTGGTCGAAGGCGCCACAGAGAAAACAGGCCGGCGGCTGGCCGCTGTAGCGCGTGACCCCCCGGTCCGCCCCCATAAAAAAGTACTTGGGGAGGTGGCGGAGCCGCCCCGTACCGGCGTCGCGGCGCAGCGCCACCACCGCCCGGAACTCGCCCGTCCAGTACCCACGGGCGTCGAGGCGCCGCTCCGGGGGCCGCAAGACCGTGCAGCGCTGCGCGAGCCAGATCCCCACGTCCTCCTGCGGAACCACCGTGGTCCGGAAGAAGACCGTGAGGACCTTGGCCTCCCCACGGAACAGCGGCATCAGCATCACGTCCCGGGCGAAGTCGGGGTCCCTCTGGAACGCCTCCCGAACCCGGGCCCAGAAGTAGCGGTAGGTGGCGTCGTCCGTCAGGCAGACGTCAATCTCCGGGATCCCCGGGGGCGAGATCACCGCCAGGACGCCGTGCGGTGGAAACTTGAGGTAGCCCTCCAGGAAGTCCCGCTCCACCCATTCCCGCGTAAAGCCCTGCGCCCGGTCCCCCTGCCTATGGCGCAGGCGGATGACGAAGCGCTGACGGGGGTCACGCTCCTGGGGCAGCTCTTCAAAGAAGCGCTGCAGGAATTCCTCGTCCTCCCACAACTGCTCCTGCCAGGCCTCCTCCCTCCCTGCGGCCCCTCCGGCCGCGCGCCCCGACGGCCGCGGTCCTCCGCCACCACCGAGGGCCGAAGCGTAGCTCCGCGGGGCTTGCTCCCTGCCTCTGCCACTCTCCGGCACCCGTACCCGCTCCCCGCCGATCGGCTGCGTCGGCCGTCGAGGCAGAGACTCCGACCGGGGCGGAGCAGGAGCCCGCAGACGCCCACCCTCCGGCTGAGGAGGGGCGCGGGGACCACTCGGCCCAGGACCTTCCGTGGCCCGGGGCCCGACCACTGGCACGCTCACTGGCCCACTCGTGTCCACAGCCTCCTCTGCCCGTTCCCCAGTCCCAATGTTCACAGCAGCAGGAGTCTGAGTCCTTTCAAGTCCAGCAGCACCCACAGGAGGGGCGTCAGCAGCAGCAGCAGCAGCGTCTCCGCCACCCGCCGCCAGTTCAGCAACGTCCCCAGCATTGTCCCGGAGGGGGGCCAAAATCCGCACCCCTCCATCTGTCCATTTTTGACTCTGCCCAGAGTCCGGGGACGAGCTCGGCCCCGTCGCCGCGTCATCAGCGTCCGGCACGACCGGCTGCACGATCGCCGGCATCGCCCCGGGCGACTCCACCGCCGTCTCCGGCACAGGCGTCCTCCTCCTCCGCTCCCGACCTCGCTCTGCCGGCAGCTCCTGGCGTCGTCCCGGCTCGTCTCCCGACCTCGATCCCGCTCCCGTCACCGCCATCCGCGCCGTTCCCCGCGCCGGCCGCCGCGGCGATCCGGAAGGACCCCGTCGCTCGCTCTCCTCCGACGCCTCCCGTCCGACACTCCGGTCCCGCTGCGAGTCCGAGCTCTCATCCATCGCCCGCCACCGCCGTCGAAGTCGGCGGCGCTCCTCCAGGCCGCCCACCAACAGCCGCAAGCCTCTCGCAAAGGCCGCGGCCGTCAGCGGCGATGCAGCGTCCTCATAGCGGAAGCACGTCCAGAGCTCCGCCCGTGTGCCCTCACTATCCCCCAGCTGCGCTGCTCTCATTTCCCAATAATCCGCCACCTCACGCAGCCGCCGGGCCATCCCCTCTTCCTGCAAGGCGGCCAAGGGCTTCGTGCGCGGCCGCTTAAAGCGCCGGAAGTGCACCATCCGCCGGGCCGCCCTGAGGAAGTCCACCTTGCCCTGAAAGGCCAGGTCCAAGGGATTGTACCACCGCTCCCTGAGCACCGCCACCATGGCCTCCAGCCCCGCCTCCAAGACCCTCTGAACCCCCTGTTGCCCCAACTTGTCCAGGCTGCGCAGCTTGACCCGATCACCCGGCACCCGAATGCAGTGGACCAAGTCCACCCAGAGAATGAGGAGGTCATCTTCACTGAAAGGAAACGACGCCACATCCTCCGCCCACTCCTCCAACGTCCGACAAGGACGCTCGTCCCACACCCAGCTCTCCTCCGTGGCCTCCACCCCCGCGATGCCCAGTGCTTCCTCCATATGCTCCCGTTCTTCCTCCTCCCACCTCCGTTGCCTGTCCTCCCGCATCTCCCTCTCCGTCTCCATCTCCGAACTGCCTCTCTCACTTAAGAGACTACTATCGGAGGCGAAGGAAGACACCTCCCAGTCCCAGTCACGCCGGTCACGCCGGTGCCGCTCCACCGAGTGACCGCCACGCAGACTCCAACCACTGGTGCCAACTGCCCCCACTGGCCTCCTGAAGCCCTCATCGCCACTATGCTGCTGCTGTTGGTGCTGCTGCTGCTGCAGCCGCCGCCCTCCTCCTGGCTGGGGCCCAGCCCCCTGCTGCCCAGACCCCTGCTGCCCAGCCCCTTGCTGCCCACCCCCCTGCTGCCCTACAGAAGTCTCTCCCGGGTGAGTGACCACCTGAGGTACATAAGACACCTGGGGGGAAGGAGGCAAGCCCAAACTGCCTTCCCCTTCCCTGCCTGCACCCTCCTGGACTGCTCCACACAGCTGTTCTGCCCGCTCCTCACCCATCCCCCTCTCTCCCACAGCACCCCCAGACACCTCTCCCACCTCCATGGAGACTGCCTCCTGCTCAGAGGGCTGCAGGAGCTGCAAAAGTTCCCTTTCTATGGCACTTTCCCCAGCAAGGTCAGGCAAAGGAAAGCCCTGCAGCTGCAGCTCTTCCAAAGCCTGCTGCCCTTCCCCCTGCTCCTGCATCTCAGCTCCCCAGGCTGGAGGACAATGCAAACTTTCCTCCACCTCCTGCACCTCCACTTTTCCACTCCCACACCCCAAACTAACTTCCCCAGAACCCCCAGGGGTTCCCCCACCTGGGGAGGGGTCACCCCCCGACTTTCTCCCCCTCCCACTCCCTCAAAAACTCACTTTCTCTGGAGAACAAACAGGAGCTCCAAAAAATGCTGCCACTCCCACAGGAAGTTAGGGTTAGGGTTAGGGTTAGGGTTAGGGTTAGGGTTAGGGTTAGGGTTAGGGTTAGGGTTAGGGTTAGGGTTAGGGTTAGGGTTAGGGTTAGGGTTAGGGTTAGGGTTAGGGTTAGGGTTAGGGTTAGGGTTAGGGTTAGGGTTAGGGTTAGGGTTAGGGTTAGGGTTAGGGTTAGGGTTAGGGTTAGGGTTAGGGTTAGGGTTAGGGTTAGGGTTAGGGTTAGGGTTAGGGTTAGGGTTAGGGTTAGGGTTAGGGTTAGGGTTAGGGTTAGGGTTAGGGTTAGGGTTAGGGTTAGGGTTAGGGTTAGGGTTAGGGTTAGGGTTAGGGTTAGGGTTAGGGTTAGGGTTAGGGTTAGGGTTAGGGTTAGGGTTAGGGTTAGGGTTAGGGTTAGGGTTAGGGTTAGGGTAGGTTAGGGTTAGGGTTAGGGTTAGGG